>NW_006911437.1:0-60625 GCF_000523455.1 Bipolaris oryzae ATCC 44560 | reverse complement strand
CCTAGTATCTCCTAAGGGTCTAGTATCTCTAGATATCCTGTCTTAGCGAGATACTATGTTACGTGATCTTCGCCCCGNGTTGATTATTACCTTCTAACGTGGACGTCCCTAGGCCTTCAGCCATCTCGTCATTTGTCAAGGAGAGAATCCTTCTTGTTACTCGTAACAAGACGGCCATAGTAGCCATGCTACACTAGAGTTTAATTAGTACTGCACAGAGAACAAGATTATCACCCTCTACATGCCAGCCCATACCTCCCACCTCCTCTAGCCACTTAATATAGGCTGCTTCTCCCCCCTCAAGCGAGCGTACGGTCACGAGATCCAGGAGCTCGCTCGCCAAGGCGTCTACCATATTAACAAGATAGACTTCCTTACGATCTATATACGGATCTGGCCGACGGTATTCACGCAGTAGAATATTTAGGTAGATTTCTAGGCGATAGGGCTTATCCCTCCTTATCCTAATCGTGTCTTATCGTTGCTTATAGTCGTCTGTACGCCGTCTCTACTAGAGATAATAGTAGATAATAACGTCGCATGGATAGCAGAGATACCGCGTACTATAGCTTAGCTTTAGCAGTAGGCTTAGTATATATAGGACCTGCTTCGTCGCTAATCACAGAGCCTAATAAGCTAGGCTATCCGCTAGCTTATTAAAGGTTATTAGCTTACTATAAACTTAGCGACTATACTCGTAGAGGAGAATAGAAAGCTTCGTACGGCTAATTAGCGCTAGCAACGTAGAAGAGACTAGCGGCATTAATATATAGCTTATAAAGAAGTGCTATAGGCTTAGCAAGGCCAACAGCTCGCTGTAGAGGTAGAAAGGGTGGTCGTGGAGGTAGAACAAGCTTAGGCTACTCAGGGACGTCAGCGCGCACCACCAACGTGTTCAAAGTGCCATATTTAAGGACACACGCGAACTTAATGTAGACAGTAATAGACTAGCTATCTATAAAATTCTATAACATTATCTTATGTTGTTGTGGAGCTATCGTGCGGAGTGTCGAGTAAGGTTTGGTAGGGTGGCCGGATGACTGGTGTGGCCGGATGACCGGTGGAACACGTTATATCAGTCGCTGACGAAGAGCCAAACTCTTAGGCAACCCAGACTGAAAAACGTGTACAATCCAGTCATAGGGTAGAGTCATGTTCTGAAAGTACGGATTTGTAATGCATCTCGCGCTTGGACCGGAATCTAATACCGAACAGCGAAGATAACTTAAGCATACGGACAAAATCACTGGTGCAACGTCCAAAGTCGCACGTACATACATATAACTGAAAACCCGAGCTTCCGAAAATGCCATTCTATACACGTCCGAAAATGCTCGCATTCGACCCCATCCCGCAAACAAGCCAGGCGCGTCTTGACGCATCGCTCCCGGACGCGCCACTCGACATAGCAACGCTGCTAGCCCACCCGCCAACACCAACGTCCGAAAAGCCCAAAACAGTCCTCTACCTAGCCTACGGCTCCAACCTCTGCAACGAAACCTTCCGCGGCGCACGCGGTATCCGGCCCCTCTCACAAGTCAACGTTGTAGTCCCCTCGCTCCGCCTAACCTTCGACCTACCCGGAGTCCCCTACAAAGAGCCGTGCTTCGCAAACACCGCGCGGCGCATACCCTCCGCACAGGAACACCACAAAGATGCGTGGCACAAGGGGCTCGTCGGTGTGGTATACGAAGTCACGCTGTCAGACTATGCGCACATAATCGCTACAGAAGGTGGCGGGAGCGCCTACGCGGATATACTAGTTGATTGCCATGTTTTGGATAAAGGGAAGGATACGGTGCCCACAACGCCGACGTCGAAGCCGTTTAAAGCGCACACGCTGTTTGCGTCGCAGGAAGATAACGAGCGTATTGTGAGACCGGATCCTAGCTATGCGCAGCCGTCGGCGCGGTATCTCAAGCTGATACGTGATGGGGCGCTCGAGTGCGAGTTGCCGGGGGAGTATCGGGAGTATCTACATGGGATACGGCCGTTTAGGATTACGCGCAAGAAACAAGCAGTAGGCCAGGCGCTGTTTTTGAGTATTTGGATGCCGTTTGTGTTGTTTGTATTTGCACTGGGGAAGAAGTTTTCAGATGAGAAGGGGCGCGCGCCCGCATGGCTGGCGAAGCTGACTGCGATGGTATTTTCGGGCATGTGGACAAGCTATGATGCGGTTTTCAAGCCTGTGTTTGGGGAGGGAGAAAGGACGGTTGGGGATGAGGCGTTGGGAGCGATGGATCAGAGTATATGGGAAGCTCTTTCTACACGGCAAGATGCAGAGAAGGAAGGCTTGCTGGAAGAGTCGGTACATACCATGTACACGGCTCAGATGGCTGTGCAAAGGCCCTCGCGGGGGGATGATGTGGAATCGTGTTGAAACTGCTCTCCTGGTACGAGAAGCTCTTGGGAGATTACATTTCAGGACATGGAAATTAAACAGGATAGAAGCAACAATGCGAGCCGCCTGGTAAAACTATGAGCAAGCATGCTAAGCATTGATTGATAATGATATGGTATGTGATGTAGACACTATGACACATTCAGAGGCAGACAGGGCATGCGACAGGCTCATTGACCTGTAGTTATTTGTGGAGATGGCTCAGTGTATGTTCACCAGGAGTACCATAGTTATCTGTATGTATACTTGGAATCATCTTCAGCACCAGGCTGGATACCTCAGCATGCCCCGCTCGTCTTGTGAAGACACTTAGAAAATCCATTGTACAGTCACACCGGATGTCGACGCTTGCCCTTTTCTTATTCTCCAAACAACTATCACTTATTCTCCCCAGTTTTACTGTTACACCATCATTATCATTCATCTTGTTTTTTTTTGGCATTCCACCAACCTCTCACGATTTCCGGCTTTGATATTGCAGTTTGATCATCAAGCTACAGACCGTTGATATATCACATTTGTGTACTTCTGTAAAGTATATCTACATCACCGCACCGGAGACTTGCAGTTTCCTCACAACATTTTCCAACACATTATACCTCAATTCCTATCTTCTCATACTCTTCGGCAGAAACTATGCTTCGTAAAAGCACATCGCATCATTCCGTCTGGGATGATCCATCACCATCGCGAAATTACTGCTGCTGCGAGTGTAATCGTCCAATGCGGCTCCTGTCGATTGTCGATGCTACACTGAAGTTACTTCGCGTTCGCGCAAAGCACTACAAGCCTCTGGTTGTCTGTAGTTGTGCGTGCCATGCCCAAATTGACGCACGGAGACGATCAGTGTAGGCTGCTGTGGCTGATCTCGAAAACTGCTTGTTGGAAAACGACGAGAAATACAAATTTCTGGGCGATTGGGACAACGGAGGATGACAAAATACTACATAAGTAGTTCCCTGTGGTCATTTTGTGTAGATAAAATTGTTTTGTATGCTTTTCCGTGTTACAAAGGCAATCAATGAAGTTTTCTCTTTGCATACTATGCTCTTTCTATACCCTTATGTTTCCCCCCTTTTCTCTCTTCGTGCATACATCCGCAAATTATTTAATCGAGTTGAAATGTTGTTTTTCATATAAGTGGGGCTCACGCACGATGAATTGAGTTGCACATAGTAGCAGTGAAGACGCAACATTGTACGTTTGCGTCACTCACTAGGCCACTCACGATCACTACATTGTCAAAAAACCTCCTTCACTGAAAACTGTTCTCGACACTCATCTCCCTATATATATCCAACCATACTACTACATAGATGTACTGTATCTCAATCAATAGCAGCACATAGAAGTACTCTCAGTGGCCACTGGAAGCAACAGACTGGCCTTCTTGGATCTACAGCCGCACAAGAAACCATGGATCCCTCACAAATCCCCAGTATCAACTCCGACAGCCCACCACGTTCGAGTCAAGAAACGATGCGCCCCAAAAGGAGAGGATTCCACCAAAAGAAGGAAGAGCGCCAGAACCCCGTAGCGGACTTGAGGAACATGTCTTCGAGTGCCCCAGGCGCTTCTCCCCCGACTAAGGATGAGGAGAACTTACAAAATCAAGAACCAACCGCTGGAAGCTCCGAGTATGAGAGGTATGCTGGCTTGATGCATCCGTTCGATATGATGGAGGGAAGTTTCAAGTACGCTAGACTGCCGCTGACGCAGAGAATTCCTGGCAGTGTCGCACGCGGGCGTGTTATTGCGGCAAGTCGACTGCGAAATCTCAAGATACAGCAACTACCTTTTCGAGGACGCTCCAAATACACAGAGACTTCAGCAGAGTTGGTTCCAGGCCCACCAACAAACACAATTCCTTTTGTCGAAGAAGAGGACGAAGATGATGAAGATGACGAGCCGTCCAGCCCTATCGGCAAGTGGCGCTGTTGCAAATGCGGCAGCAGCCACGATGTCTACAGCGTTGCACATGGCCAGCATCCTGTCAGGGTCCTGACCTGCAACTGCATGCACGGATCCTGCTCCAAGTGTACACTGGAAGGTTTGATCAAACAATTCGTACCCATGATGGAGCCAGAAGTCGTGCACCTCTCTGAGGACGTAAACAAAGCCGTACGATTCGGCGTCTTCTGCGATGGCTGCGGTCAATCCTGGCGCGCCCAAAAGGTCCATGACGATACGAACAAGGTGGCAGCAGTGAAAGCAGCCTTGACAAAGATAACCGCGATCCCCAAACGCCTCAACAAGCGTGATCCGCACCCTCTCAAGAACATGCGGGCCTCAAGGTCAATGGATCATCTCCTTCACCCTTGCACTGCTTGCGCGCCAATGGCGACCTCAAAGTCCGTCCTCAACCTCCGCGCGCTCTCCAACGAGATGCAGAAAGAACATGGCGAGCAAGCAGAGCTGGTATCTGTGCGGTTCACAGGTATCAAGTGTGACTGTGGTATGATCACCGATTCCAACTCGCTTTGCTTCCAGATTGTGGATCCGCCTAGAGATTTTTACAGAGTCCAGTTTATGAAGCAGATGGCTGGACGTCGAGTATCTGGCTTTGGTACTACGCCAGAGGACAAGGTGAGGGGGCATGGAACGCCGATTCTGGTCTTGAGAGGCTATATTCGCCACCCTAATCCGCTCATGAGTAGCCCTGTGGCGTAGTGTGGCGTTTGTTGCAAGTAGGTCCGAAGAAAGGTGGATCTGGAGTTCTGGCTTTATTGTGCATTGCGCCGGATGATAGGGGTTGTCGGATGATTGGGACTAGGCAAGCCGTCTAGTACTTGTCTTCCTCTTGAACTACACCGGTCTGGAGCAGTCGCCCAAGTATTTGGCGGCGATATTCGTCAAGGATACTGTAGGCATCAATGAATAAAGGAAAAAAAAAGCCCAATGACTGCCTGTCGGCTGAATTGAATTTCCGTGACTCTTTACCCCAGATGATGTTCCATGAGCACGATAGCACTGCCCCAGGCGACCCACTTCGCGAACACAGTGTTCGCATGTCTGCCATTCCGAGACTTTATTGAATCAACATGGTCCTTATGACCTTATCAGGTATTTGTTAGTTCATCAAAGGAATTGCCGCCTCATTGTGTAGCTGAGACTGTTTCAGCGCTGATTGTGCATATGTGCTTCGACTCAGGCATCAGCCGTCATCTCGCTGTCGTGATGTTACCTTCAGGCACAGCCAGGGCATCAGCATCCCCATGCTTGTAATTTTATAGCACCTGCCTATTATGGGTGTAAACTAGGGCGCTAGACACATGGGGTCTCCGAAAGCTAAATGGTCATGCAGACGCTTTAAACGCTGGCTCAGGCACCAGGAGAGGCAGTGCAAGGCGTGACGCCTGGAAAACGTGGGCGCGTAAATCACATCAGCAGCCGTCATCTAGATAAAACGGTGAATCACCGTGCGCCATTGTTAACAACGCACTTCATCACTTCGACATCAAAAAGTTTCACATTCCAAACACTCACCTACAAACATTTGTCTATATAGTCATTGTCTAGTTTGCCCGTTGTGTACTCAAACCAATGTCACTAGCCAAGTATGGTCCCGTGCCCCACCAAGATCCTAGTACAATAACCTTAGACACCCCGACTTACATTCACAAACTCAGACTCCAACTTGCACGACAAACCCCATCTTGCACCATATTACCTCGAGCAGCCACTTCTCCAGCACACCCGGAAGTACCATTTGCTATAAGAAGAATAGTACACCAGTTTAGCCACAACCTATCCGCCAAGGATCCATCTCCTACAACACCAACACCAACCATGGTCTTTGGAAAACCCATCATGGACAAAATGCGCGGCAAAAAGCCCGAACCAGAAAACAAAGTTCCACAAGGCGTAGACATCGACCAAGACGTCGAAGACGTCAAAAACCAACTTCCACCCTTACCCTCACCTCGACCCACCCCCCACAAAGACTTCCTCCACTGCGTGCCCCCCAACGCACCTACCTATCGTAAATTCAGCGTCTTCACCGCAGGCAGCATAGAAATGGGTAGCGCCGTCCAGTGGCAAAAGCACATGGTCACCATGCTCTCCCACCTCCCCATCACAGTCTGCAACCCGCGCCGCGGCCACTGGAACCCACACATTACACCGCAGGCCCGCGACAAGGACTTCAAAGAGCAGGTCGAGTGGGAGCTCAGCGCGCTGGAGCAGGTCGATGTGATTTGCTTCTTCTTCGACGTCACGACGAAAAGTCCCGTGTCGCTGCTTGAACTGGGGCTGTGGGCTGGGTCTGGCAAGGTGGTTGTGTGCTGTGGAGACGGGTACTGGAAGGGTGGAAATGTGGAGCTGACGTGTGAGCGGTACGATATTCCGTTTGTCAAGTCGTTTGCTGAGCTGGTGCCTGCGGTGGAGAAGATGCTGGTAGAGAAGGGTATGGCGATTGATGCCAAGGGGGATTTGGTGGGGGAGAACGTGCACGTTGAGAAGGAGAAGCCGAAGAAGAAGGCGCAGCTTGAGGCTGAGAAGGAGGACTTGCAGAAGCGGATTGATGCGCTTCAGGCACAGCTGGCTGAGTCGAAGCTGTGATTTTTTTTTCATGGGGGGATTTTCCTTGGTTTTCATTTCTTTAACTTGCTTCTCGTTGCATTCACGGTACGAGGCAATTGGGCGGCGGGCTATTTGAGCGCGTCTTATTCAAGGCGATCATGGGTGGCTTTTTCCAATTCACGTCTAGTCTATACCCCTGCATGTAGCATTCCTCTCAGTTAGACGTCGTGTCAATATTTCCAAGTCACTCTTTTCCCACTTTAAGAAAAATGCATCTGGGATTGAATTTGCCATGTAGCAAATCTACCTGAGTTTGACCTGCAGCACCCCCTTCCAAGCGTGCAGCGCGCTGTCAACGTATTCCAATGCATATGCTTCCACATCCGAATCGCTGAGAATCGATTTCAGTATTTCGCCTGTCTCGCCCCACCGTACCTGTGCCTTGATTGCAGCTACACCCTTCTTTTCGATTAGGTTGATGTAGCTATGGACCACATCGCGTATCGCATCATAGCACAACTTTGTTTCCGTCTCTATTTCGCTAACCCAGTTCTTTGGTAGCTTGGATTTGAGTGGGTGCGTGCTCTTAGGACTGAGTACCTTCTCGCGGAGTAGATCGTCCGTTCTGATAAGTGCGCGGAGAATCTCCAGCTTGGTGTAGCACGAAATGAGCATGTTTTCGTGAAACATCGTGGGCTCATCATCAAGCTTCAAATTGGTATTATTAGGCATGCGCAGCTTCTCCATCGCTAGACGCATTGCGTGAAGCTCTTCTGACAGCTCTGTGAGAACACCAGGGAGCAGCTTCGGATCTGCTTGTCCGGCCATGGTCACAACAATTGTATTAATGCCAAGCCATGATTTTTCAGCTCTTGATTCCGCTGGGGTGTTGTTCGTTTCGACTTGATGGCCTTCTTTGGGGGTAGCAATTTCATCTACCCACAAGCCTACGTCTTCCCACGTTTGCGTCTCCTTGTATAGCACTCTGCTGCTGGCCTCCCAGATCGAATAGCTTTCTATGAGCCATGGTAGATTGGGAACTACGTTGGGCATGACATATGGCAACGGACCAGAAGATTGCGTATCGTCAAAGTCGGGGAAGACACATCTGTCCACATTGTCGACGATGTTCTGGAAACCTGTATTTTTTTAGCAGAGAACAGTTCATTGAGCTACTGTACTTACTTTGCCGGTCTAGAACAGGTAGCTGATCAACTGGTTCCCCCTTTAGTCGCGCTATGCGACGGCGCTCCAGATTGCATATATGTTTTGTTGAACTTGATTTGAGTTTCCCCCTCAGAGACAATAGACCGATAGCTTGATCCCATGGGATTGTTTTGAGATCAGGGTATATCGTGTCATCCGTCTTGGACTCCATTCTCTCCATGGTACCAATGGCTTTCCCGAGTTCTTCTTCTGCTGAGAAGCCTTGGTAGCCTTTGGCACCAAACGGATGTGTTATCGAGAGGCGAGACAAGACGTATGGAGAAATAGTATGAACCAACATCTCCTTGCATTTGGTGTAGCTGTACATCTGGAAAGCCGACTTTCCAAGACCTAGGTTCAGGTGTATCCTGGCAGCGAGTAATGCGCGCGGCCGGTCTTGCTTTTCTTTGTCGCAAGCGACTAGGTGGCGTGCAAGCATTGCAGCTTGTAAGAGGAGCCGAGAGTTCGGCGTATTCTCAAAAGGGTGTTGAGATTCTTCGTAGCGCATAACGACATAATGCATTCGTAGGAGGGAATAAACCGCAAGGAATCCTCCCGAGGAGCTGGGCTCGTAGAAGCCCGACGATTTACACACCGTTTTAAGGATGTACTTCAGAACATTAAATATGTCGCCTTGCCAGCCTTTCTCCGCCACTGGCGATGTGATTAGATGGGTAATTTTCATGATGTTCTCTGAGTGTATGTTGCACTGTTCTTGCGTATATTTATTCCCCTACCGTGCGGTTAGTAAGATATAAGCTTGGCTCTCTAAACATTTTGTCCTGCGAAGAAGTAATAAGGTACAGCCCAGAGGCTTTCGAGTGTCCCGAGAAACAGAAGAATCAGAAAACATACCGTTGTCGAACTTATCACAGTATTCAAGCTTTGGAAAAAGTGCGATTTACCTCCGGGACCATGGTTGTTGTGCAATGTTTCCAAAAATGGGCGGATGTCTGTGAAACAGCTGGTAAGCGTCGAGTGATTCTTCCAATATGCCAGGCAGTCGCCTGCCATTGGAACTCCGACGAAATGACGAAGCTTCATGTACGTCAAACTCATCGCACGATCGTTGGTTCGTAGTTCTGTTCCAAAAGCACGGTGTAGGACATCATTAACAGTGCGGATAGCCCTAGAAGATCAAATAAGTTGGTGCAGAGATAGTACAAAGAAAACTTACTCGTTTTTGGGCAGATTTATTCGGAGTGCTGCTAGCCAATCTGTCCATAAATCCACATTCCAAGCACAGAGTTCCCACAGCGCCTTGGAGTCTGGATTCTCGGTTATTTGCGATATCGCGTTCTCAATCCTAGCCCGTGATTCACTCTCAACAAGCGACCAGTGCTTGCTCTCCCTTGAGAGTCTGATTCTCATGATCTGTAAGTCGGCTTGGTGCGTCGTCATGAGATCCTTCAAGGTAGCAGGTGGGTTGTTCCAGAGCTCTATGAGCTCATCACATTTACGTTGTCGTGCGAAAATCTCACCCATGAAGCGTAGATCCCGGATGTCTTTACACGCAATCGGCTCGTCCTAGAACAGATTAGTATGTTGCGATTCATTATAGCGAGGGTTACTAACTGGAGACGCTTCGTATGATTGTTTCAGTAGCCTACGTGCTAGCTCGAACTGTACCTTGGACTTGAGGCTAGCGCCGGGTATCTGGAGTTGTTGCTCGGCTGCAAGTTGCGTTGCGAGTATTTGTATGAAGTGGGTATGCTTCTTCATTGATGCAGACGCGGAGGTGTCTTTGAGCTCCTTGCTGTATTGAACGACAGCCTAGAGGCTGTTTGTTAGCAATTCATGATGATCAACCGAGAAGTGCTGTCATACAAAGCGAAAATCTTCCCAGCATTGTTCGTGCCATGCAACCTTGCCAAGCGCGGACCATAACTCTTGCCGTTCCTGAGGGCTCAGTGTTTTTGAAGCGCTAAGCCAAACCTTGGAGTTCTCATTGCCGAGTCCACTCATACAAGTGTTGGTAGCATTGCTTCTTCGCATCGCCTCGGCAGATAGTCTGTAGAGATATGCTAGCAGCCGGATATCGTAGGGTCCGGGCTGCTGCCATGCCTGCTGTACTTGGAGAAGCACATTCTTTGGATCTTGGGTGAGTTGCAGTGAGATGTCCGCTTTCCAAGCCTAGCAAAAGTTTAGTTGTTAATGACGCTGTTGCATTGATGAATTTGCTTACCAACAAAAATGGATTCTTGGGGCTTTTCTTCAACGACTTTTGAACAAACGAATCTGCAAACTTGGCTTTTGGGTAGTCACGCTGCGCCTTACACAATTTATCCCAGCTGTTGCACGCCATGATGCCGTCTACCGAAAGCGCAAGCGGGTAGCACCAAAGCGACTGTAATGTTGGTTAGTGATGTCGAGGCTAGCAATCAAGTGTTTAGTGCAATGGTTGTATGTGCGCTGGTGGTATATTAACGGAAAAAGACGAAAGCGGACATTGGGTCGGCAGCCGCAGGCGAGTCTCGGCTCCACAACGCTCCGTCTACTTACAGGCCCACGAGCATCCTCAGTTGTGTGCCGCACCTACTTCTCTCCGCCATCGCTATGGCCTCGCCCAAATTGCATGACAGTAGCAAGGCTTGGGAATCATCTACTAAAAGTACGTTGCACAACAATATCCTGCACAACGAATAGTATGTGATGTATAGGACTTTATTATAATATGGCTGCAATCCCTGTGAATGCAGTTGCTTGCCCTGTACTATGAGGCAGCTGCGAATAGCCCATAGTCTTGGCGCATCGGTCATTGGTCAAGGTTCGTGCAAGAAAGGTAGTAGTGGCACTCTTGTTTATAGATTTGCACAGTTGCTTATGACCAGTGATCGAACCAGAGTGTACCATATAAACTATGCAGTATATTACAACCAGCTGCAGTGAATATTCTCCACTATCTTCTTATAAGAGAGGAATCTTGAACAAAGCATTGTGATAGCAACAGCGTATCCCTCGCAGAATACAATAGAAATGCATGCCAAGACCTATACACGTGATATAGTCTCAGCGGGCAGAAATGCAAAAAAAAAGATGCAAAAGAAGACAAAACATACGACAGCGGGGATTCGCTAGATAGGTGTGTGGCTGTGAGATGTGCTAGGGTAGGGAAGGCACCAAAGCAGTACCAATGAAGAAACGGGAAGGCGCCAAAGTAGTATCTGTAAGGAGGGTAAGTTAAGACGCCGAAGCAGCGCCTAAAAAAAGAAAGAAGGTGTTGACAGAAAGAGAAGTAAGAGAAACAAATTTAGTACGTAGACTTGGGTTGAATACCCAAGGAAGCTCACGTGACGTGATGCTATCGACATCCCAAGCATAGCTCATCATTCCGCACACGGGTGGAAAACAGTCTTTTCATGCTAGACAGTAGACTAACGACATTAGCGAATTCTTTCCGTGCGTAGTGATAGATTCATAAAGGTGCGAGCGCAGAGTTAGCATCTCGCAATTATGCAGAAGAGGGATAGAACGTCCGTGCATCATAACATACATACATTACTCGTACATTCATACACCGCAAACGAGGCTAGGCCTTTAGAAAGTAGGTCTCGTTCTCTCGCCCTTCCAAAATCCCATGACTTCTCCGGTCTCCCCAACCCACTCCCTGACACCAGTGACAACGGCTTTCGCCATGCCTGCATTTGTCCCACTCCTCGCCCGTCTCTTTCCCTGTATTCCACTCACTCCAACACCCGACCCGCTTCCATACGAATCCGGCGCTTTTCCTGGGTTGATATAACTGCTTCCATCGCCAGTCGCATACTCGGAGCCCATCGAGGGCAAAACGTTCTCGCCAGCCGACAGGGAAACGAAGAGCGCAAAGGGGACGAGCCAGACGCATAGTCCAAAGTAGGCAGCGATCTCCGTAAACGTAGGAATATTCGTGTCGCGTGTATAAGGATATGAAGAGTAGGAGTTGGCAGGCGGAGCACTAAAGTGACGGAACCAAAGGTAATGATTTGCAATGACGAGCGCTAGAGTCGGTCAGTTTCATGTCTAATGCAGTCCCTTATACGGGGCGTCGCATACCGCAGGACAACAAGAATAGCGGGTCGGTGAGCTTGACGACAGGGAAGCGCCTAAGGTTCTGGGCGTATATGCCATGCGACACAACGCTCAACAGACTTAGCCCGACGGGGAACTTGTCGACAACAAGTAGGAGAAACTGAACGCCAACAACTCCATAGATGAGGCGGTATAGAAGTTTCTTTGCCAATACGGTATGCTCTTCCACAAGCTCGGAAAGGTAGTAGAGGCCAGAAGCTACATTGAATCATTAGCTCTCATACTCGTCCGTAGCGCCACCAATCGGCTTTTGACGGAGAAATCAAGTACCTATTGCCAGTGTCAAGAAGGCAAACCCTAGTATGAGGCCAACATATCCAAGCAACGGTAATATCCACATGGTAAAAGGCGGCCTTTGGAAAAGTATCTGGAGTAATTGAAAAGATCGGGAAGTAAGGCAGCCGCACGATGAGGTCAGTCCAAAGGTGGCATCAAGGCTAGCGGAGAAAGCCGAGGATCCGCGCCGAAGTGTGGGGGTTGACCACCAAAAAGTTGTCGAACTCTTGGCTTTTGCATTCCGCGATAAACTCACGATTCCCACCCCTCTGTGGCTCTGCGCAGTCTTGTGTAACCGTCGCATAGCCCGGAAAGTACCGAAACTGTAAAATTAATCGCTTGCCGAAGGTTTTCTCTGAGCCAGAAAAATCCTCAACCATGTCGCGCCCCGAAGATATTCTGTACGCTTTCCCACGCAAAAGCTCAGCCCGTGCGACGCACAATTAACAGAACTCTTGTAGACCGCCCGACCTCTTCTACAATGACATCGAATCGCGCAAGTATACGACTTCGTCGCGAATCCAGAAGATTCAATCCACAATGACCCACCGCGCCCTGTCCCTCCTCGCGCTATCTTCGCCTTCAATGATTCTCGACGTCGGTTGTGGCTCTGGTCTCTCGGGCGAAATTCTGTCGCAAACGGCCGAGCAAGGAACACCAGGAGGTCCCCATGTATGGATCGGCTACGATATCAGCGCGTCAATGTTGGGCGTGGCGCTGGAGAAGGAAGTCGAGGGCGATTTGCTGCTGGCAGATGCGGGGCAGGGTGTGCCCTTCCGGCCGGGAACCTTCGATGCAGCAATCAGCATCAGTGCAGTACAGTGGCTATGTAACGCTGAGACGAGTGAGGAGAGCCCCACAGGCAGACTATCCAGATTCTTCAATCAGCTGTACGCTTCTTTGAAGAGGGGTGGCAGAGCAGTCTGCCAGTTCTATCCCAAGAACGATACTCAGAAGAAAATGGTGGCCCAAGCGGCCATCAAAGCGGGCTTTGGCGCGGGTCTGTTGGAGGACGACATGGGCACCAAGAGCGCAAAAACATATCTCGTGCTGACAGTCGGTGGAGGAGCCACCGACGGCGACATCACGGGTGTAGTGAGGGGTATGGAGGGTGTTGATGTCGAAGATGCACGAAGAAAAGCAAAGGGCATGAAGAGGGGTGAAGAGAGAAAGGGCAGCAAGGCCTACATTATGAAGAAAAAGGAAAAGATGGAAAAGCAAGGCAAAGTGGTCAAGTCTTCGTCCAAGTATACGGGCAGAAAGAGGAGAATCCAATTCTAGATACCCACGACATCACGAGGTCATGCATAGCACGGAGTTTAGGGTCTGAGTTTTTTTCAGCATTTCGTTCACAAGGGTATAAGAATGGTCAATTCAATCGTGTAGCATGCTATATACCACCTACAAGTACATCTCTATGCACATTTCAGCTTGCAGTTGTACAGGTCCCATCGCGTCTAGTCGTCAATGAAATATGTTTCTTCTGTAACCAATGACATTGCCAGCGTCAAGCCAACATAAGCCGAGGTCTAGATATGACTGTATCATCGCGCTAGCTTAAAGCTTAGCAAAAACCGAGGATGTGATGATCAATTTAAGCCTTCTCCATCTGGTTCAGGACGGCGCGAGTGAACTCGTGGGTGGTGGTGTTGCCACCCATATCCCTTGTGCGGGCGGTACTGATAATTGTCAGTTTCAATACTCTTGTTGTGCTTTGTTCAGATAACTCACCCGTCAGCAATGACCTTGTAGACGGACTGCGAGATGCGGTTGGCGTGATCATCAAGACCAATGTGGCGCAGCATCATGGCGGCAGACAGGATCAAAGCAGTAGGGTTGGCCTGATCCTTGCCCTTGATGTCGAGACCGACGTGACGGCAACCGGGCTCGAAGACGGCGACGTTGCGGCCCATGTTGCAGCCAGGGACGATACCGGGGCCACCAACAAGACCAGCACCAATGTTGGAAAGGATACCTCCGTACAAGTTCGGCATCACCATAACATCGAATTGTTGTGGCCTTGAGACGCACTGCATGGAGGCGTTGTCAACAATCATGTCGTTGGTCTCGAGAGTGGGGTAGTCCTCGCCGACCCTCTTGACGGTGTTGCGGAACAGACCATCGGCAAGCTTCATGATGTTGGCTTTGTGGATGCAGGTGACCTTCTTGCGGTTGTTGGCAAGGGCAAAGGCAAAGGCGAACTTGGCGATGCGCTCAGACTTCTCGCGGGTGATGATCTTGAGCGACTCGACGACGCCCGAGACAGACTGGTGCTCGAGACCAGAGTACTCGCCCTCGGTGTTCTCACGGATGATGCAGAAGTCGATGTCCTTGTGGCGCGTCTCGTAGCCAGGAATGTTCTTGAGGAGAACAATGGAAGCATAGATGTCGAGCTCCTGGCGGAGAGCGACGTTGAAGGAACGGTGGCCGGAGCGCTCGACGGGAGTGTGGAGGATACCCTTGAGACCAAGCTTGTTGCGCTTGAGCGATGCAATCGACTCGCGGAGGAGCTCCTCGGAGTGGACGTTGCCAGAATCGACACCAGAGACGTCGACCTGCTCCCATTCGATGGGCACGTTGTCCGCCTTGAAGATCTCCTTGACCGACTCGGAGACCTCAGCACCGATACCATCACCTGCGCATGTTCAATATCACGTCTTTTTTTGCTAGTTTCATGTGCGGCTATCGCGCGTACCAGGGATCAAGGTGACGGTGTATTTGCCGCCGAACTTGGTGGGCTTGAAGATGTCCTGGCCGACCGTGGCCATTGCTGTCACTGCGTCAGAATCTCCATGCTGGCTGTCTGCTAGGCGGGTGCTTCATACATCGAGTAGCCATGGCGGGCGCCCATCGTGAGGCAGGCTTCGCGCCCCGCAGGAGCGTCTATACAAGCGCATTAGTACTGACGTCGCCTTGCACCCAAAAAATACCCAATTGGGCGTGTAGGGCTGGGTTCGTACCTGCGCTGTTCGTTGCGGGGTCCTCGACAGCATGGTGAAGTTGCGGCGTAGGGCTGGTGGTGAGGGATTTGAGGTAGAGAGAAACAGGCTGGAGCTGCCGCTCGCCGAAAAAGCATCCCGAACCGAAGGAAGAAACCGCGCTTGGCGAATGACCGCATCCGTTCAAACCCGCGGCTCGCTGTCTCAAATATCTCCGGCCCTGCCTCTCCTTGCTCTCCAATTGCTGCTCGAGTCTTTTGCGATTCTTTTTCGTCATGGATCAAGTTGCAGCACCGCATTTGCTGCTCTGGCTGCTCGAGTCTCTTCGTCACCCACTTTTGGGCGCGCAAACCTGCTCGCATGTGATAGCGTAGTACAGTCTTCGCCTCACACGCAACCATGTCCATTCATGCCAGAGTACAGCCGATAATTATATCGACTCTGTATCAAACTCAAAATGTTCCAGGTTCCCGCTGTTAGGTTTTTGCAGCGAACTTCAATTTCTTACAGTAATCAATTACCCACATGTTTCTTCTCGTCTCTATTACCATTGCAACACTCTTATTGTGCAGAAACTACCGTCCAAGCCGAGAGTATAAGATGAAGAGTTTCGCGTATAGTATACAATTATCTAATTTCATGAGATTCAAGCGCATCTAGTAGATCTCTTCGATGTCAGTTCCTCGTCCATCGAGCTGTCTACAAGATGGCACAGGTGAAGGTGACGACACTCGTATTCTCTATAGTAAGACTCGTGGCTCGATACTATCTGCACCTGTTCACTGTGACATGACCCCACTTGGAGACTATTGCCTTTACCTAGCTGTCCACTTACTTCTAGCTGTTTTCTGCTTCATCACTACCAATCTCTATCTTACCTTTGACCCTACGTTTTGACACGCTCATCTCATGACCCACTGACAACGACAATACACACCCTATCTACGATGAAGGTCACGGAGGAGGGTTCTGATCGAAGTGCAGAGATGCGTGTTTGCATCGAAGGCCACGCCGATCCTCTGCCTGAATATGGAGAATACGTTGATCCGGTTGACCATGCAGTATGTTCTTATATCCCTTTGGAAGAGGGACAAAAGCCAAAGTTCAGTGGAAAATTCAACGGAACTGTAAGTCTCTTGTCCTGTGTTCATCTGTATTCCCTTCTCACAACTAAGCAGACACTAGACATCGTGTGCGACGCCTTCATGGACGGAATACTCCGCAAACACTACTCCTATGGTGCCAGGGCTGTACGATTCCAAAAGGGTAAAAAGATCGAGATTGACAAGTTTCTTTTCAAGACAGAGGATGGAGTTATTGATTCCCCGATGGTTGTGTCTACTCTGGACATGCCCACGACTCAATCCGATTCGCCAGAGACCATTGGCACTATGGAGCTCCGACTCTACTGCACGCGTAGAATGAGCGTCTCCCATGAAGTCAAGGGTACTAAGCATTATTACATCGATTACGATCAGAAGCCGGCCAATGAGGACAATGACACGTCCAACAGTGAAGACAGCGAGACGTCCGACAACGAGAACAACCAGAAGCCCGACAACTCCAAGAAGGGCAGTGAGAAGACCAATCAGATCGTAAACTATAGGCGTATTGCACCCACATCCCTACTCGACATAGAGAGAGATTCCGCTCCTATCAGCGAACAAGCAGTAGCCAGTCACCACAACAAGATGGTTTCATCACGCCCAGGAGAAAGGCCTTGGGCTATATTCCGGTTTCATTACCGCAATAAAGGTATCTATGGGTACTTATCATTTAAGAGAACTGTTACTAAGAACATGCTATAGAAGCTCTCGAAAAGTCTGGTATGGCGCTGGTATACGACCCCAAGAAACCAACCAGTGCTCGGGTTCTGTCTTTTCTGGAGCCTGTGCCTCCGCTTATTGCAGAAACAAAGGGTCAGCCTCGCACTCCAGCTGCAAGTGAAGAACCCTCTTCAAAGGTGAGAGAGACTTTACTCCCGGAGGTGACATCGGAGCGCTAGAAAGCGAGGTCCATTTTACTAACATCTAATGATAGACATCCACTGCTACAAAGACCAAGCTGGAGTCGCTAGCAGATCCGGCAGTAACAACAATGACCTCGGTCGCCGAAAGTATCATCTCTACTATCAGTGAGCCTGGGACCAAACGTCCCTCCGAGACTATCAACGAGACACTTCCTGAGTCAAAACGTCCAAAGGTCCTCCCACCACCGCCTTCCTTGGCAACCAACTCTCTCAAAAGCCAACTTGCCGAACGCCGCAAGAAGCTTGCAGAGTTGCACAAGAACCACCGTCAGGAAGCTGAGACCTTGGCTACTATCCAGAGGAAGATAGAGCCCTACGAACAGCGTATGATGGAGGAGCTGGAGTGCATCAACCAAGCGATAACGGAGGAGGAGACGGCACTCGAAGAAGTGGTAGAGCGTCGCAGCCACTTTGAGAAGGTCCTCCAAGAGTTTGAAGATGGCCAAGATGATGCCTAGAACTCTTCTTGTGGTAGGGGAAAGCAAGGATATCTTGATTGGGCATGGAATATCACAGGGAGCCTCTGGAATTTGGGCAAGGAAATGAATCACCGGGCTAACATCTCAAGCAGTATCATGATAGGGAATGGGCGGTGGATTTTCTTACGGGTCTGGGCGTTCAGGGCTATTGAGGCCATTTCACATTCTTGGGATTGATGACTAGCTCGAGATACATTGAAGCAAACCGATAGTTTGGAAGCTACCCTCAATCCCGATAAAAAGCAAGCAAGGAATTGGTGAAATCAGGACATTGATCAAGTCATATACCCACTATAGTTCAATTTGGAACGGAAAACAATTTTAAGGAGCTTTCAAAAGACAACACAGTGTCTCTGCGCACTCATTGATCGGGTGCCCGTTCTCTGGACACTCTCATGTTGGCCTTGATACGTTCCAGCAGCTCTGCAGTCGTCGCTAAGGGTGAGGGATGTAGATTTCGCTACAACATTGTTAGCCAGAGTCTAGTTACTCGCTGAATGCAACCTTGAAGCAAAGCGATGTTTTGGGACAATAGCAGCGTTCTCTAAAACAAGCGGCAAGTACTTACATGCTGAAGCCAGGTAACGCATTGGTCATGTGTCCATGTTTCTGGGTCTACGGTTTAAGTTAGTCCAACTCTTTGCCAGATCCATGCATCTCTTCCGCATTGATGACGTACCGCCAGTAGGATCTTGACTGGGAAAGATATCTTGGCCCCAGATACTCCATGCTGCAACACCTGCGACTATAGCGGCGAATGCAAAGAACGGTCCCTGTAACAGTTTTAGCATGCAACAAGATTGATGCAGTGAAGGCCCACTATGTATAGTAGACGCCAGGATAGCCATTCGTAACTCACACGTTGTTGCACTGCGCGGTCGATGGGAGTGGGCATGTTGGAGGTTGGCAGTAATGCTAGTTTTCTGAGAGAACTGCTCCACACTTCACTGCAATTTGATAAGGTAATAGAGCAGGAGAGTTGCAAGCCTTAGGTAGGAATCTGGTAGTAGGCAGCACCATTGATCCTCGCTTCACATGTGTCAAACGCCACACTCGTCGTCAGCCCACCAAGCCCGATGCAGCAACGCTTGCGACCAGCCCCTTGGTAGCCCGTGCGTCCAAGCGAATTTCTCTCCACAACAACCAACGCAATTTGCTTGGTCGACCTCCCGAACTTCACGATCCGAACCCAACGACTCGTCGACACATTACCGTCAAGATGCCTTCCGAAGTTTCCGACATTAAGCAGTTCATCGAGATCTGCAGGCGCAAGGATGCCAAGTGTACGTCTACCAATTTCGATATGGGAGTGGTCTGCGGTCGCAAGAAGAGGAGGGAGTTCGCATGACGATTGAATACAACAGCGACTACGGGAGGGAAATTCCTGTGGATAGGCTACTTTATGTGAAAGAACTAGACTGACAGAACTGTAGCCGCCTGCATAAAGAAGAACAAGAAGGTCAACAACATCAAGTTCAAGGTCCGATGCTCAACCAACCTGTACACCCTTGTCCTTAAGGACACCGACAAGGCCGAGAAGCTCAAGCAGAGTCTGCCCCCGGGTACGCACCACCCAGAGAAATTATGCTCTCGTCTAGGCTACTCATCTAACACGCACCAGGTCTTACCATCTCCGACGTTGGCAAGAAGAACCCCAAGGGCAAGCGCACCGCATAAACGGATCGAAAGGCATGAGGAACTCAGGACGGAAGTGTGCAAGGACATCAATGCACGATGCGCACGAAGCATGAAGGCATGGGCGGACGGCGTCACAACGGATAAACCTTGTTCAATGACACTAAGGAACCCTTCACATTGGGTTACCACCAGGAATGAAAAATGTCAAAATCGTTCTAAAGCACCACAAACATGGCTTGATACAATTATGGTGGTTCATGTGGTCATCATTGCTGGACATTTAGCCGTGGAGCATATAGCTTCATGGGTGCTAACACCATAACCGCTTCGACTTCCTCTATTTTTGCTTTGCATTGAGTATGCATGAATCCGTTCGGGCGTATCGCACATTGTTAATATCCTAGCCGCCCATACAGAGTCTCCTTGAAGTCTATCAGCGTATCAAAGACGTAGTCATCACAATGGATCAAAACCGTCAGATTTACGCTGGTAGGGTGCACCAACCAGAAGTCTTGATATACGCTATTGTTACAGTATTATGTCTCGCTGTATCCGAATATCAACACAGGTATATGGTAGAATACGGGGTAATCACAAATGAAGCCGAGGACGGATGAGGTAAGATATAGGAGAGAGGTACCTACTGTATCTTTGGGATGGCTGTCTCATATAATCGATTTTTCCAATGGCAGTTGCTGATTTCATACCCGACTACGTGTTCCTTAGACGGCCCTACCACTGACATGAACTCGTTGCACAAGGCTCAGTGGTAAGGTGGAGCATTCCCGCTCAGCTCCACATCGGTACTGAGCTGCAGGGGACCCCTGTCATGCCAAGCTGTCCGCATTCGAGATGCGCAGTGAACACCTGGCGAGCCAGGGACCTCGTACATAAGACAATAGCTCTCGAATGCATTGAGGGGCTGGAGCAAGATGGTTGAACTGTCAAATTCACAAGAGTGAATTGAATTCGCTCAGATACCTATTGTTACCGCCAAAAGACACGTTGCGCCGCCCAATGAACTCGACACGCGATCCATTCAACCTCCGCAGCAAAGTAACCTTCAAGACACCCTCTGCCTTTAGCATCCTCCAGAACGCCGCCAACAAGACCGCCTCGCAAGCCGTGCAATCGGGCAAGCAGGCAGTTCAGGCCACGAAACAGGCAATTCAGGACTCCGACATGTCCTTCGCCATCCCGCGCAACGTACCCAATTTCGAGAGCGCGCAACGCAAGTTTGAAGATAATGTGTGGAATAAGCTTCCGGGGAACGAAAAGGGCTTGCCAATGTACAAAGACAAGCCTTCAGGAAAAGTTTACGGATATGGTGGTCCGAGAGGAAGGAGGGGTTTTGTGAGGAGCAAGAGGGGAATGGGGTTAATAGCGCTGGTGGTACTGGGGCTCTTCTACTGGTTCGGATGGTCGAGTGGAGGTACAAGCGTCAGTGTAGCAGAAGATGAGAAGGACAGAGGGAAGAGCCTGGCGTCCAAGATTGGTGGAAGCGCTACAGGAACGAAGAGCAAAATCGACTGGGAGAAGCGGAGACAAGCAGTCAAGGATGCCTTCTTATTGAGTTGGAACGCATACGAGGAACACGGTTGGGGCTATGACGAGTACCACCCAGTTTCAAAGAAGGGACGATACATGGCTGAACCCAATGGCCTAGGTTGGATCATCGTGGACGCGCTCGACACACTCATGATCATGAATCTGACCCAGGAATACAATCACGCCCGCGAATGGATATCCACGACTTTAGACTATGACAAGAAGCAGGATGTCAACACTTTTGAAACGACGATTCGCATGCTTGGTGGTCTGCTGTCGGCACATTATCTACAAGACTTACTCCCTGGAATGAAGCCTTCGAATGCAAATGACGAGGACCTCTTCCTAGAGAAGGCAACGGATCTTGCTGATCGCCTAATGGGCGCATACGATTCACCTTCAGGTGTACCTTGGGCTAGTGTCATTCTCAAGGATTCCAAGGGTGAAGCCTCACATGCCGATGGAGGTGCGTCTTCTACAGCCGAGGCAACAACTCTCCAACTCGAAATGAAGTACCTCGCTTTCCTGACTGGCGAATCACAATACTGGACTTCAGCAGAGAAGGTCATGCAAGTCGTTGACAACCTCGGTGCCAAAGACGGTCTGCTTCCCATCTTCATCTACGCAGACAGAGGCACGTTCCGCGGCAGCGAGATCCGATGGGGCAGCCGTGGAGACAGTTACTACGAGTACCTCCCTAAGCAGTACCTACAGACGCAAAAACACGAACCAGTGTACCAAGAAATGTGGAAGGAGTCTCTCAAAGGCGCAAAGAAGCACCTCCTCACCTACACAAAGCATAGCCACTTCACCGTCCTAGCAGAGCGCCCCAACGGCATAGAAGGAAACCTGCACCCCAAAATGGACCATCTCGTCTGCTTCCTCCCAGGCACCATCGCCCTCGCTGTCACCGAGGGCGCCACCCTCGCCGAAGCCCGCAAGCTGCCCACATGGGGCAAGCAACAAGAAGAAGACATAACCCTCGCCCGCGAACTCACAAAAACCTGCATGGGCATGTATAAAGTCACCGCCACAGGCCTTGCCCCTGAAATCGCCCACTTCGTCCTCGACGACCCTCCCAAAATGTACCGCACCGAGATCCTCGCCTCAAAATCTGAGCTCGATACTAGCGTCGCTGACGGCGAGGCCTGGAAGAGCGACTTTGATATTAAACCCGCGGATACGCATAACCTGCAGCGTCCCGAAACCGTCGAGTCGCTACTGTACATGTGGCGCATCACGGGCGATGAAATATATCGCGAGTGGGGCTGGGAAATGTTCGAAAGCTTCGTCAAGCACACGATTGTGCCTGAGAATGGCGGATTTTCCAGTGTGGGAGATGTGACCAAAGTGCCGCCCCCGACAAGAGATAATATGGAGAGTTTTTGGTTGGTAAGTTTTATATCCCCCTCTCCCCCTCCCTTTTTTCTTTTCATGTCTCTTTTTTCTTTGTGAGATAAAGGATAAAGACTAACGTAAAGAATAGGCCGAAACGCTGAAATACATGTATCTCCTCTTCTCACCCAATGACCTCTTGCCGCTCGATCAAATCGTATTCAACACAGAAGCTCATCCTTTTCCCCGCTTCGATCCGAGCAAGAAGCGGTTCAAGACGGGTTGGACGCGTATACCGAGGGATGAACAGGGGAATCTCAAGCCCCAGAAGGCGGATGAGAAGAAGACTTCGTAAGAGTGGATATCGAAACGCTATTGTTTTTTTTGTTTTTTCTGCTTGGGTGCCGACTTTGATGTGTGCATTCAGTGGGCGTTCTGGGTTGTAGCATTTACACGACACGTATATATGAGTGCCTGTTGACCTGCAGATTCTTTGGTCCTGTACTTTTACGTATCAATTCAATTCGAACCCATATTCATGATTCACTGTGTTGAATAGAGAGGTGGTGTCGCCTGTAAAATTGAAACAAGATGCCTTCTATTTCATGTACTATGAACATGTATATAGATGTGGTGTAAACCTACCATGAACGCCTGTACTGACACTCCTCCTCCACACATATTGCCATATCATGCGTAAACTCATAAATCGTGACTCATATCTTTGTTTTTTAAAATACGCACCGACCAACTTATGGTGCTAAATATTCTTGCTAACAGGGTTGAAGCTGTAACAAGTTTGATATATGGGGCTGTTTCCCGGTAAACTACTAGGACGTGTCCTAGCCAGTATAGTGTCAACAGGATATGGATATAGATAGCGGTATGATAAATGTCGTGGGTGCGGTGTTTTTCGATAAAACTGAGGTCCCTCCTAACGTTCCTGCGATTGCGATTGCGATTGCGATTGTTCTTCACCAATGCGTGGTGGGCTCTTGGAGTTTGCAGACGGGTTCCTAAAGGGCGAGTGACTACCCCTGTGCAATCAAAATATTAGCCTCTCGGTTTCAATACTCCTTGTGTCTTGTTAAGACTTACGAGCGTCTCCGCTTCCCCTCATCTCTCCTCTCTTCAATTACTTTGAGCATCGTCTTTCGCCCATCCTTGGCGTTGATATGGGCGTCCCGCATACTCATGCTTACTTTGGTGCTCGCATCCGCTCTAAGCAGCCTCTTCAGCAACAAGTGACGCATGAGAACACAGACAAAAACTCCGCAATCGCTTCCATTCTCCTGCTGGGGACTGTCTCCCATGGGTATAAATCTCAGCCTCTTTCCAAGCAATTGCTCAAGTTTCATTGTCGTACTCCGTGCCTCGCGTTCGTTTGCCTGGCTCATCGAGTCGTAGTGGAAGGAAACACCGTCAATGATTGACACCAGCAGCAGAGACCAATGGGACCCGCCTTCTGCCTGCGTGACATCCACGTTGTCGTTTATGGGTAGGAAGACATGTGTTATGTGGCTGAAATTCGGCAGGGCTTCCTTGAGGGCGAGGGGCTCTGCGGCTTGCATGAGCATGTAGGACATGGAAGGGCGCAGGAGGACGATGGAGGCTTTGGGGTAGTGGATAAGCTCTTCGCGTTCGAGGTATTCCTGCCAAAAGGCAATTGCCTACGCGGGATTTAGTCACAGCGGCTGTTTGGACAGTAGAAGTGTATGCACACATTGTCGGTGAGCCAGTCATTGGTCTTGATACTATCAAGATCCGCTCGTGTCACTACGCCCGTCAGTATTGTTGCTGGCTTGGTCGTTCTATGCACAAGTCAAGGAACAGATGACGCACACACCCCTCACGTCGTAGTCTGTAAATGTTCAGTCAGTCGTCGCTCTCTGTGACATTGTGGTGACCATGACTCACATGAAAGATAGGCCTCGTCTGGGCTGGGATCTCCCAAACGCCGCCTCGCCTTGTCTTTGATTCTTGAGAAGGAGCCGTGCATGTTGGCACGCACTGCCACCGTGGTTTATAGAGGAGGTGTGGTGTGGTGCGGTACGGTGTGGTGCGATTGCGGTGGGTACCTTTTGCAAGGCTGCAGGCGACAGGGACGATATTATAACAACAGGCCAGGCCTCTGGGAAATACGGTAGGTGGAAATGCCAGATGCCTGTCTCGCTGGGGCCAAGGCCGACCAAAAGATGCCGAAACCTTCATGCGGGCAGTATGCAGGGATGACGTATGCGCCTGGCCAGATCCGCTGGGTGGGGCATCCCTGCTTGCCGCGGGAGATTTTTTATTGTAAACTCTGCAATATAAGTAAATATATGTACCCCTTTTTAACCACTAGGACAGTATTTAAGGCGTTTGCGGTGTGAGTTGACATGATAATCATGCTCACACACGATAAGCTGCCTTGGTCCTGTAAATCATATGTAGCCCATTTATCTATTCATGCAGGATATAGTGGAACAAGATGGCTAGAGTTGGGCATACCTACAGACGTGCTTTGTTGTGCATCGATTCTTTATCTACATGTACATTCGTGATTGCCGTTTTCTCCAGGAAAGCTGGCAAGAAATTGCTTTTTTTGAGATGCCGAGCACTGAACTTTTGTACGCCTCATTTAACAAAGCTATATGAGTACTCTTACGGCAGCTGTCCAACAACCTTGGCGCCGTTTGCCTGGTCTTGCTTTCCAAACTGCTCTGGTCTTTCAACCTTGTATAGCCAGTTCTTGTTGTCTTCAATCTTGCCCTGCTGGATTCCCTTGAGGGTTGTGAGAAGCTTCTTGCATACTGGGCCTGGCTCTTGCTGGGCCTCTGCATATGTGAACTTGTCACCCTTGGATTGCATAGTGATAGACTTGATGGGGACTAGAGCTGCGGCAGTTCCGGCAGCTAGAACTTCGTCGAAAGTGCTTATCTCGTCATAGGCAATCTGATATCATCAGCACAGTCCAAAACCTAATGGCTCGTATGCCTTACCTCGCGTGACTCGACTTCCCACCCGAAAGACTCGGCAATTCTCAAAACACTATCTCCAGTGACACTCTGGATAACATTTTTGCTATTGGAGGCGACGAGCTTGACTTTGTCGCCATCCTTCTTCACTCCAATGAAGGCTGATGTGGAGAACTCGTCAACTACGCTCCTGGTCTTGCTGTCCAAGTGGAGAGTGATGCCATAGCCAGCTTTGTATGCTTTCTCGCTATGTCTCAACACTGGAGCGTAGTTTCCGCCGACCTTTGCTGATCCGGTACCTTCTGGAGCAGCACGGTCAAAATCCTCAAGAATGACAGCGTCCACGGGGTTGGATCCATGGTAGACGCCGGTTGGGATACAGTAGACGACAAAAGTGTATTCTTGTGGAGGGTTCAGACCGAGCTGTGCAGAGCTTCCGAAGAGCAATGGTCGGATGTACATGGCTGCACCCGTCTCATGGGGCGGTACATAGGCTGCATTCATGCCTACAGCCAGGCTGCAGCAAGCAAGAAAGTGCTCTGTCGGCACTTCTGGAATCGAAATGAATGAAGCAGAGTGTTGCATACGCTCGGCATTCTTGTTTGGCCTGAAGATGTTGATGGTGTTGTTTGGCGCCCGGAATGCCTTCATTCCCTCGTAGCACTGCATGCCGTAGTTCAGACCAGGTGCCATGCCGTGGATACGGAGGTAAGGGTCTTCGACAAAAACCGGAGGCGTCCATTTTCCAGTCTCGACAGAGTAATGTGATTCGACATGGCCAGCAACTTTACATGCATTAGGTTATGACTCAATAACTGTGTTTTTTGGTATCGGAAACGTGCTGCACAAAACGAAATGGTAGACATGCGGCATCTTTCAAAAGAGGTGTGCCTTCTCTTGTAAGATACAGTGGTGCCATCAAGTATGCACAATCTTGAATAATCCTAAACGGAACATGGTCATACCTTCTCGGATCTTGAAGCCTACGTTGCTCCAATCTAGAACACAGTCAGCAAAAAAAATTCAAATCCGTGTGTCAGGAGACAGTAGCCAACGTACCGATGGTATCAACTGGCGGTGGAGGAAAGTCAGACATGATTGCTATAGACTCAGTGTAGTGTGGGTGCTGGTGATGGGGTATGAATTATATTATGCAAGTTGGAATGGGGCTCGGAAAGTTTTGGTTGCTTCCGGAGGGACAAGATAGTCAGCTAGTCAGAGAGCGATATCGGTGGCCCGCAACCGCCGATATCCTGAATCAGCCGCTACAATATATCAAAAGGTGCTGATGTCCATCCTGGTGTTTCCCTTTGGAGTCATTATTAATTTTGCTTTTCGGCTGTGCTGCGCCGCGCTGCATCTCGCGTCTGTACCTGCAGACTTACCCGCATGGTGGAACCACCCAGGCGTGACGTGCCGGGAGTGTCGTTTCTTGGCGTAATCTGAGGCATCGAGGATGTGATTATCTGTAACTGCACCAATACACTTTTAAACACACCATGGATTAACGCTTCTCGTCTTGAACAACCTCCTCTTCGTATTTTGATAGCTCTAGCATATTTATTCCGTCATGTTTCGCGTGGCCGGTCTCCGCGCGCGGTTCGCAGTCCTGGCGATACTCGTCATGGCCCTCTGTTCATTCTTACTCCTGGGCCCCTACAAAGTAGCTCCAGGCCACCTTACCTTTGCGACACCCGGGAGGGATCTGGGCCATACTAGCCAAAGTCTGCTTACAGGACACGCAATCGCGCCAAAGCTGGGAAACGCGACGGCAAAGTATGTTGGTCATGCCCGGACATGGGAACGTACACGTATTGCAAGAGCTGAGCTGACGCGCAATATCCAGAGCAGAACTTGGTCGCGCGGCCTGGAAAGTCCTTCACACAACCTTCGCCCGGTTCCCCGAGAAGCCTACAGAGGAAGAGAAAGAGGCGCTACGGTCATATGTCCACCTGTTCCAACGCCTGTATCCATGGTATGTCTTAGACAATGCAGGGGATCTGCGGCTGGAGTCACGCGCCAGCTAACTGTCGGTGTAGTGGAGAATGCGCAGAGCACTTTGGACAAGTGCTTGCCAAATATCCTCCCCAGGTGTCGTCCCGGACAGCGGCAGCCATGTGGGGCTGCTACGTACACAACATTGTCAATAAAAGGCTGAAGAAGCCGGAGTTCAACTGCGAAGACATAGGCGACGCATACGATTGTGGTAGGTAGACTTGGCAATGTCTACAGATTACTTGCGGCGTACTAATAGGCTTGACAGGATGCGCAGAAGAATGATTGGGCAATGGCACAGCGGCAGGGACGTCCTGGTGACATAGATCAACAAAGGACAAGGGAGAAGGGAAGACTCGAGCAAGTCATGAGCCCTGCAAGGTGTGCATGGCGAAGGACACTGGGGGTATGTGTGTCACTGTCGAATATCTACAGTGCATAGATACAAGACAAGCGCCATGGCAGTCTGCATGCATGCATGCAGGGACTGGGGAGAGGGCATCCATCCTGCTTCTTGACAAGCAGTGCGATGTCCGAAAGGGAGACATGGCGTCTCTGGACCTGCTAGTTGCAACAAAGTCCGCGGGTACCTCACGGGTGCCGCAGGCCGCAGCAAGGAAGCTGGGAGAGACAGACCAATAGGCTAGATGGTGGTTGACGTAGTGTCTCCCACACCCCCGGCCGATCACATAGGCCTGTCAGCGGGGTTGGAGGCGGTAATGTCTTAGTTGGGGTGTAGTGGTGGTGTGTATAGCTGGACTCGAGATTGGCCTAAGCAGAGGGTAGCGAATGGCTGTGCGAGCGATTGGCCTTATGACAGGAGCAGCCCTGTCGCTATACAGCCACGCAGGCATGGCTTGCGCAACACGGTGATGGTCTTATCAGCGGGCGAGGGGGGGACAGTGGTGTCGAGCAAGTCAATCTACACGCAACAGCAGTCTGTGCCTCTGTGTGCCCCTCCTCCGTGCCTCGTTCCTTGGGCCGCTCTCGTGCGTCATGGCCGTTGGCGGCGGCTGCGGGTGGACGAACCATAGCAATAGCCATGACAGATGCAGACACAGACAAGGAGACGGAGCAGACGGACAGTGTGAGTGACAGCCCACCCGTTCCCCAGGCGCGTGGCGTGCGGTGGGGAGGCCGATGCAGGCGCTAACAGGGCGGCATGCAAATGCAAATGCAAAGATGCGCGGTCGCATGATTGTATTTTGGGATGGTCGCGAGGGCGCGCTTCGCAAGTGCAAGGGGCCCTGTTCCCGAAGCAACCTAGCGCATAGCAGCTTTTGTGGTATCCAAAACATCTGAAACCTTCCTTGGGTCAGCACCGAGGGGTGATAACGACGCCGCGCCCCCTCCTTAGCACACCGACTCTTCATTCTGCTCCTCCCCTGCGCTGCCGCTGCCAGCTGTTAGCTGTTCACCGCCTCTTGTCTGTCTGTCCTGTCCTGTCGTGTCGAAACAACGCCCGTCCTGCCATCATGGTCTCCTTCTCCTGCGAGGTACTTACATACTGCCTGCCTGCCCTTGCTTGTTTACCACCATGTCCCCTCAATTGGCACCCCTCCCCTAGACACGCATTGGAAGCTGACTCTGCCGCTCTAGGGCTGTGGAGACGTCCTCACAAAGAAGAAGCTCGATGGTCATCGCAACCAATGCTATGGCGCTACTTTTACCTGCCTCGATTGCATGGTCCACTTTCCTGGCACCTCGTACAAGTCCCACACGGTATGCAATGCGCCAGCCCTTGGTTTCCTCATGCGCCTTGCGACTGACTGACTGACGCGACCTAGTCCTGCATAACTGAAGACCAAAAGTACCAGGGAAAACTCTACAAAGAGAAGAAAAAAGGTCCGCCCCAGAAGAGGGACAGCGCATACCACGACAACTCGCAAGCCCTCACCCCGCACAACGCATACGCCGAAGATGCCCCCGCTGAAGACAATGCCCTGGCTGTCGTCGATGCCCCGCCGCGCGCGCCTACTCCTCCTCCAGCGGCGCATTCCCTAGGCTACCACGAGCAAGCAGCCATTGAGGCTCCCAACGTCTTCGACTTCCTCGACCCTTCCTCGACGCCCATTGCTCCGCGAGTGGCGCCGCCTATTAATGAATCGCGCATGCTCGAAGACAGGCAGCCGCCTGCCTACGAGGACCAATACATGCCTACAATTGACGACGTCATGAAGTTTCAAGTGGCTGATGACGATGAAACTTTTGCGCAAAATGGCTTTTCGGCTAATCAGATCCGCCCCTCGCGAGAGCAACACGATTCGTATACCACGCCTGCTCCCAAGACAAAGCACTCGAGGACCAAGTCGCGCGACACCGACGTTGAGACGACAAGCAAGAAGACGGATCGCAAGCGCAAGCGCAACTCTCCCACCCAGCTTGACCTGTCGCTGGTTAGAGCCCAAGATGAAAAGGATACCATGATGGCCGATGCGCCTGCGACGCTCCACTCTGGCTTGACTGGAGGGCTGAGCCGATTGCTGGCTCGACCAGAATTCCCGCCGTCGCCAGACGACTCGGGTGACTATGCCAACTCGCCCTTGAGTCCCATGAAACGCGCCAAGCAGGGTAATTCATCTGCGCTTATGCGCGCACAGCGAGAGTACGAGGAAGAGCAGCAAAAGCAGCGCAAGTCTGACACCAAGGCACGCGAGCAGGCAGAGAAGAAAGAAGCGGAAAAGAAGGAAAAGAAAGACAAAAAGGACAAGAAGGACAAGGACCGTGGGCGTGAACGTGACCGAAAGGAGCGCAAGTCCAATGGCACGTTGGTCAAGATTCGATCCAAGAAGAAGCGGGAAGACTCGGCAAAGGAAGTGCGCCGCATCCGCCGTAGGCAGTACTCTTCGTCAGTTTCGCCAGCGCCTCGAGACCGCAAAGTCGTCAAAGCCATTGAGTACAACCGGTCGGCCTCTGACTCTCCAGAGCCCAATGGTGAAGGCCAGCTCATTGTGCGCCCCAGCGGAGATGTGGCGCCTTTCTCGCCAGACCTCAACTCCCGCGCTGGACTATTCATGTCCTTCATCACCAAGGGACCTGATTCTGAGCGCGGCATGAGTATCAACAAAGCTCTGAAGCGATACCACCGTGAGCGCCACGAGCACTTTGACCGTGTGCCGTCCAAGGCGGAAGATGAGAAGGAGCTCTGGAAGGATCTACGCCTCAGGAAGAACGAGCGGGGCGAGATTGTTCTTTTCTTTGCCCCGGGCGAGGCTGCCTGACTAGACGGGGACCTCGACATCATCATGCGCATGCGGGCGTGGTCATGCTCTGATCCAACGCCCAGTCAAGGCTCCAACGACATGATTGATGTTTGAAAGCCGACGGTTGAAAGAAAAAAAGATTTTTTTGGGGCCACGGAGGAGTGGCCATTCTCCCTCACACTTTTCCTCCTTCTATGATGATACCCGGCTTCCAGGTCATTGGCGATTTGGGTGGGCTTGGTGCATTATGCGTCATGTTTTACGTTCATATCCATGTGTTGTTCTTGTTTTTCTTTTACTCGTTTTGTTTCGAATATCGTTCTGCCACCATGTACTTATTCTTACGGCCATACCTCGTTCGTCCTTCTTTTTGGTTTGGTATCTTTTGGCCAAAACACCTGCCCTAATACTCTACGGGCTGGGCCCGCTCCGTTTTGTCGACGTTGGGTTCCTGAAAACAAATCCTTTCCATGGTCATGTATCAATAAATGCCGCACTTGGCTGATGAAGATGTGTTGCAAGTGAAGCTTGCGGGATGCGCCCCCGCGTATACGAGAGCAGAGTGAGGCTCCCTAGCTGCTTTTCAAACGTCTGTCTCACCTAGTGCAGGGACAAGATGCCGTACTTGTAGCATGTCATGTTGGGACGGCCAGCCAGGCATTCTGTCAGGCTGTTTTCCGCTTGGCTGTGTGGAGGGTGACGGCGTGCTGGTAACGAAGGTCCACCTTTTACTTGATACAGCCTAGTGATTCGCTTTCCCTTGCTTTGCTTCTCCTCTTACACCAAACGTCCTTAGACGTGACAGCACGTCCTGTTCCAGAAAGCGCGTCAGGGCCAGGTACGGTTTGGCCGAGTTTCCCGATTAGCCTTTGCAACCAACAAGCGGTTGGATAGGTGTCTTGTTTGGGCTGGGCCTCGGCAAACATAGACTTACGCTCCAGGAGGCCAAATACTTACGTATCCAAGCCTAGTGATAGGGCAACTGCCCTTTGTTCCACGCCGACAATGCCCCCCCTCCCCCCCTCGAGGGCACAGCAATACTAGGTGCGTCGTGGGGGGAAACTCAAACAAGAGCAATCCCATGGTAGAGCTAATGGGGCCCTTTGCAAAGATGCAGATATGGACAACCCCACGGCTGTGCATCGGCTGCATCTGCAGCCTTCACAGCCACGACGAGGCGAAGTCTCCCATATGGCCGGCTCATCCAATATAGTTCACCCAAGTGCCGCAGGCGTTGGAAACTAGCAGACTCGTCCCGCATAGCCTGCAGCTCACGTCTCTGCCCGTGATTTGACGTCGCATCCTCTCGCGGAGGGCGGGGAAGACTGCCCGGCAGCACGGTGGCGGGACTACCACAGATGTAGTTGACCGGTGCGCATAATTGCAGACCCGTGCATGGTCAGATGGCACTGCCAGCCAGCACCAAGACATCATAGTTTCGACCCAGCACTCTCCACCACAACAGCCTACGGCCATTTACTCACTCCTTTCACTAATTGACTAATAAGCAGCGAGAACGTGATAAGGCCGTAGATGGCTACTCGTCAATTGCCCTGTCCGTCTCTGATGCAAGGCAGCGAGCGTCGCGCGCCCTCAGCCGTGTCTTGAGTTGCCCCAGGCCGCCCGCCAAAATATAACTGCAGCTCCCTTTCGGCCTGGCACACATTGCACACGCGTTGGCCTTTGTTTCTTTCCATCTTTGGTATCCAGTCCCTGCGCGTTTCCACCGTCCATTCGCATGAGACGCCCAGCAGCCGGGTGAACCTGGAAGGTCTTCATCCGTATCCGACCCGCTCACGCCTTCCCCAGTCAATCGGCCTATCCCGCAACCGCCCAACTGCACCTTGACTCAGACATGTCCCATGCACAGTACAACAACTCGCCCACCGAGGGCTGGCAAGACCTCATTTCTTGGAACGGAGAATTGTACGACCCCTTCTTCCAGGGCGAGACCAACTACACCCAAGCACAAGGTGGAAGCTTCAGTGCAGACTCTCAATTATCAGGAAGCTATACATCTGAGCCACCGTATTTGGTCTCCACTGCCCCATCAATCACCGATTTGCCACCTTCGCTCGACTACACCCCAGTTTCAGCCTCGCCGTCAGTTCTTGATGAGCAATCTTCTCTCAACTACGCCTTCACTGCCTCGCCTTCTTTGGACAAGGCGACTACTTTCCCGTTAGCTGTACCCCAGGAAAACCAAATCTATGGGTCCTTCGGCGCCTCCGACAATGCACTCCTATCGCCATTGGCAGACATTGCGGAATCAATGATTCTGGACACACGCTTTGACCGCATCCCAGAGGCCTTCTCATCGCCAACAGGCTCTCAGGAAAGTGCAGCCGAGACGGTCTTCAATCCTCACGTCACAGGCTCATCCCATTCCTTCAGTGGCCTGGACATGCGGGCATCTAGAGCGTTCTCGACCTGGCATGCTTGGTCAGATCAACCACGTATTATCGAGCCCATTCCTGAGGATGGTGATGGTGGCGGTGGGCGAACAGAGGCCATACCGATTCCTATCCCACAGTCACTGTCACAAAGTTATAATACAACTTCGCCGTCGTATCCTTCGTATTCACCGTATCCGAGATCCGATGGAGGATTTGAACTGCATAGTCACAGCAGGGCCATAGCGATCCCGGACACTACTCGGCGACCTGCAGGCTACAATCACCGCACTAACAACTCAGGGTCTGTACGAAGAGTATCTACAACCCCATCTCTATCCCCTGCAGCTTCACGTCATCCTCGCGCAATTGCTCTGTCCAGAAGTGCTTCACTTTCTCGGCGCAAAAGCTCTACACCATCGCCTACATCTGACTCTTACGGATGGGTAGCATATCAGCCCAATCCACTGACGAACAAGCTGTCGCCCATAACCACCGATGGCGTGTCTGGAAGAGCGCAAAAAGGGAGAAAGAAGGCTCTCACCCCAGAGCAACGACGTGATGCAGCATTGATGCGCATTGTCCGTGCGTGTTCAAACTGCCAGAAGCGTAAAGAAAAATGTGATCCGGGCATGCCGTGCAAAGCCTGTCTAGAACACTACAAAGGAGATCTGGTCAACCACCCATGCCGTGGTCATACGCTCAGTGATTTATCGGGAGCATTTCTTTCCGACCGCCTAGGGTGGCACCCAACTGCTCGACACCTAGAGTCATTTATCCCTACACGGCACTTCAAGGTCCTTACGGATAGTACTTACACCGTTCCGATTAACTTTGGGTTTGGTCCGGCGTTTCCGGTCTCTGTGAACGCCATTGAGCTTGACGACCACCCATTGGTACATGACCACATTGTGTACTCGTGGCCACCCGAGCCGTTCTCGGGACCACCCCACCGGCATGCTGTCCTTCCCGCTATGCTGTGTGCGGATGCACAAGCAAATCTCCTTCAGACCCTAGACTCCCATCTATCCTTGCTTGTAACGCAACACTTCCACAATTTCCCGCTATACTGCTCGCCATTGAGGATCCTGCGCGAGGTATGCATGTTCTCCAATTCTCTTCCGAAAAACACTTTGCATTATCGGGTGTTGCATGCCGCACTCAAGCTCCTTGTTCTCGTTCACGTGGGTGGCGACATCACACTACCGTCGCGATCCGAGAGCTGGGTCCTGGCACAGCTCATCAGCAGTACGATGAGCATAGCCGAGGCTCTCACCCCAACGCCATGCTTCATCCGGTCACAGTTTGGCGCTGTCATGCCGACTCTTGCTCATGACCTAATGAAGAATGTGCTTTCGTCTCTGGAGCAATTCCTATTGAACAAGGACTGCGATGAATGGCCTATTGCTGTTGCCGTGCTCATCACTGTTCTCATGACGATCGAGTCTGTCCACTACCATGCCGCCAAGCTCCCTTACCATAACTTCTATGACGAAACAAACGCAGCCATTGCGGAAGAAGACCTAGCAGTTAACGAGCAAGGGGTCAGCGAGCTTTTGGATTTCTACAAGGCATGCTTCTCGGGTTGTCACGCTAGACTCCGGTTAGGTTGGGAGGGCGAGTCTTCACAGCCCCATACCCCTGCGGACAAGTTCATTGCAGGCCTGCAGGCGGCCATTAGACAGGCCAATGATGAGGGGTATCTTACGCAGAAGTCCAAGGCCACGAGGGGAGATGACGATATGGGCTACTTCTTCGACCGGCTCGTGGTTCGCCTGCTGAAACAATGAGACGAAGAAGCTCTTTATTGCCATTGTCCGGGCACCGGGAGCGACTTCTTTCCGATCAGACCATGGTATCATTTTCTCTCTATTACTGTTTCAGCGTTCATGAGACTGTTGATATTACTCTTCTTCTTATACCTCTCCTTCTAGAACAACTTTTATTTTTGGTTTTTTTTGTTACGATGGAATGACCAGGTTTACGACTGATATGCTAGCATTTGGATATTCGCTTGTTTGTTTGTTTTTTAAATTTCCTTTATTAGATTGTTCAAAGCTACTATCTACCTGTTGTAAGTTAGTGTAAGAAAGGATATATCTGCAAGTAGATAAATGACTCTTATTTACCATAGATAACGCCAGTCCAGTCCCGCCGTGCTTTTGATTGTTTTGTGTCGTTGTCGTTACGTGTGTGTGTGTGTGTGTGTGTGTGTCATAGCTCATTATGTGGACCATTCTGGACCCTGAAAGGTCCACGAGATTATTTTTTTTTAAATCCCCAGCTTTAGGCGTGCATACATGCAAATGAGATGCGCATAGGCACGACCCCCGTTTATGTCGTCGTCGCAATGCCATGGTGTTGTCCCTGCGCCGCAGACCAGGCGTGCGACAAGGATACAAAGCACCACCTTAGACCCATCCAGCCAGCGACCCCAGCCACAAGGGCGAAAGCAGCCATGGCCGCAATCATGCGGCCCCGCATCTCGAGCGCATCGCCAATCTCCATTTTGGCCACTTTGCAAATCTTCTTATGCAAATGCCACGACGTCTTCTTGTTGTTGTTGTTGTTATTCTTCTGATTCTTCTTTGTACCCATCCTCACAAACCCGGCCTGCGCATCTTGTTGTTTCGGCGAAATAGCATCATGCGGCTCGACGTGTAGCGCCGTGTCCCTGCGGCCCCAGGTCGAATCATCCGGGTCTTGATAAGGTTCGGGATGGAGCCATCGTGACGGGACCAGGTAGGCTAGAAGTGACGAGGCAGAAGAAGAATAAGGGTAAGAAGTCGACGATGAGGATGAGGATGATGATGATGCATGAGCGTGGGTGCGGCGGGCGCGATTGCGATAGTTTACCAGGAAGAGCGATAGGAGGAAGGAAGTGAAGAAGATGGGGGTTAGGATAATCTTTTTATATGCAAAGGTTTTGGTTGATCAGCGGGGTTGTTCAATGTGGCCGGGTTGGATCCGTGTGTTTAGCCTACCCGTGCTAGAAGAGGCTCGTTGCTGTCGTGCAGCGCGGAGGCCGGAGAGGAGGGGGGAGAGGGGATCGGGGTTGTTGCGAGTTGCTCGAATGGGTCTGGTTTCTTCTTGTGTCTGCGCCGTGTTGCCTGGGGGGATGGCGGGTGAGTTTGGAGCTGATGGCGGTGTTGGTGTGTTGTGGCAGCAGCAGCAGCAGCAGCCATGGCGCCTATTCGGAAACCGAAGAGGAAGAATGAACGAGTTAACGGATTCGGATGGATACCATTCTGAGCGTATACAATACGAGCGGGTAGGTAGATCCCCTGGCTGAGGGCCTGGTTCAGCGTGGGGGGGATGGACAGCAAGGGGTGGTGGCGCGGCAGCAAATAGGTATGTAGGTAGGTAGAATTCCTGTTTGTATGTACATATAGCAATGGATATACTTAGTAAAGATGGCGGGCGATGCGGATCACAGTGACGCAGCGTGCGCCCACTCGGGTCTCCATAGGGCTGGTAATCACCCGCCCGCGTCCGCCATGACGTTTGAGCCCATGTCATTCCACAGTCCAGACTTATGTTCCTGGGAGCGCCATGGATTCTTTTTTTCTCTCGTTCGATCTGACCTGACAGGACGCCGATCTAGATATAGTATGGATGGACCTGCCTGACAAGATAAGCACTCAATCAAACAGAGGCAGCGCCTTGTAGGCACGCGGGGTAGAGCATGCACACTGCGCATCGCACGACGGAGCTAAGGGCGTTACGGAGTCCGACAACGCCAGGTGGCCATGTTGTGCTTATCCTACTTTCTCCGCTTCCGCAGCAGTTGAAGAGATCGCCTCCAGCATCAGCCTGTCTGCAGGCTAATCATATGTCGCACCAAGGGCTGTCTCCTGCTCGCCCGACCGACCAAAGGAGCACGGCAACTCGGTAAGTCCGTTAGGCCCGAGTGACCGAATGCCCGCAGACAGGCCGCATGGCTGCCTGGAGCTCTACTCGTACCGTACTAGCCATCCCCACGCCCCCAAAACCCTGTATTACTCCGCTTTCGCCGCTGACTTAATACGCAGAATACGGCGGACGAATCCTACGTCCGCGTCTGCTTCATCTCTTGTCTGCAAACAATAGCATCATCCACCACCAGCTTACGTCCCCTTTCCCCCCCCAGTCTACTGGATCCTTCCATCCCCCATAGGTAGTGTGAGCTTCTTTACCTTTGCAAACCCCTAAATTTCCGGGCAACACGATTATATATCGCCATATACTCATCAGCAGGTTTTGCCTTTTTTGCCCCAACTTTTTGATCCGGACGAATTCGCGCAAGCGAGCTAGGCACCAACCAACCGACAGAGTGGGACACGATCCCTCTTCATCAACATGCCAAAGGAGGAGACGTTGCCGACGCGCAAAAAGATGCGTAAGGGTACGCATAGCTGCTTCGAATGTATGTCAAACCTGTTGTTGTTGTTTTCCTGGGTGGGATAGCTACCCTACCTACCGTACCTCTTCTACATGATATGGTTTTACACCACATTCATGTATCAATCTGACCTATGCACTGCTCTGCGCATAATCGTGTTCTCTCCCTGTCCTTGATAATATGCGTGCTTTTTCGTTTTTTCGTTGAAAAATTCTGACCAAAAGTACAGGTCGTCGCCGCAAGATCAGGTGCATCTTTCAGCCCGACAATCCCGATGTGTGCTCCGAGTGCTTTGCGCGCGGCAGCAGATGCATCGATCAGGAACATGCCAATCCAGATGTTATTGTCGACCACCGAAAGAACCTTCGTGAGAGGGTCTCGCGTCTAGAGGCTTTGGTTGACTCTTTGCTCGAAGAAAAGACTGTCAAATCGGAAAGCCGGAGTCAAAGTGTAGCCGACACATCCTCACCAAAAGCGCCAAATGTCTACAACAAAGACACTTTACCACCAACACCACTTTCTTCTGAATCGCCATCCAACACGCTCAAATTTACACAAAACCAACGCGCTAAATCGAAACAAGGCCATCACATACCGATTCTTTCTGTTTTCGAGGATGCGGTAGGCTGTCTTCCTATTCGTACCCGCGTTTCTGATACTTACTCACCCGGCAGCTCAACAACGACGCTGAGGCACATGCAAAAGCCCACTGCGATTCCCTACAGCAATCCTCAACGCCCAAGCCCGAACAGGCAGAGGATGAGCGATACACTTTAGAGAATCACCACGACGAAGACATTGTCGATAGCAACCCATTTATGAACTCTGCCAAGCGAGAAAGAACTAAACAAGCACTTATCGCCGTGCTGCCTCCTTTTGACCAATTGTCCAAGATCCTTCACACCCACAGTGACTGGTGGGATATTTGGCGCCGCAAGTGTATGAGATCGTATGGGACTGAGCAGACGCTGGCTCAGTTTGCTGCGCAGGCTTTGGCTACCGGAAACGTCGGAGCAATTGCCACTGTCGTTTTGTCAGTTGGAATCTGTTCACAAGACACTGACCAAGTGTCACGCTATTTTGAAGCTGTTGATAGGTGGTTCCTGTGCGATGACGAATATGCTGCCAGTCTCGAGGGGTTGGAGTGTTTTGTCATGAAGTCCAAGTGGTACGCTGATGTAGGCCAGCCACGGCGAGCTTGGATTGCGTACCGCAAGGGCCTGATGTATGCACAACTTATGGTGAGTTTGATTGGTATTGAAATACGCGCATGTTTACTGACAAAAATCAGGGCCTCCACCGCAAACGTACTGGCTCTGTGGCACACGAAAGCTTGTGGTGGGCCCTGTACCATGGCGACCGCTTCTTGTCTCTTCTTCTTGGTCTACCATATGGTATCAACGACGCGCACTGCGACTTAGCCATGTCCGACATGGGAGAGTCCAAATATACGCACCCCATGGTCTGCATGGCCAAACTTTCACAGCTTGCAGGCAAAGTTATCGATCGCAACCAAGGCATGGCCGAGCAGTCTTTTGCATGGGCGCTACAACTCGACCAAGAGCTAGACGATTTGTGGAAGAAGTTTGATCCAGCTTGGCTTGACTTCACTCCGCTTCTTGCCGACATAAGGTCCAACGCCGTAGAATTACGAGAGCGGATCATGGGCCAAATAGTGTTCCATCAGATCCGTGTATACCTCCATCTGCCATTTATGCTCAAGGCGGCATCGAATTCGCGCTTCTCCTACTCGCGCACAGTCACCTTGAACGGCTCACGAGAAGTTCTACGCCTCTACCAGGTGTTGCGAACTGGTGGGGTAACGCCAATCTACGAGTGCAAGGCCATTGACTTTCTCGGATTCACCTCCGCAGTCCTTATGCTGATTGGCCTGCACAACGGCACGCCCGCGCAGTCGGCAGCCTCGAGCTCCAACGCCAAAACGACTGAAGAAGACGTGCGCATGATTGAAGGCTGTATTGACATCTTCCGCCGCGCTTCAAGCGAAAAGGGAGGCAATGTTGCCGCGCAATCCGCAGAGGTCCTGGAGAAGATGATGGCCAAGTTCAAGGGCACAAGCACCGACGCAGACGACTTGTGCAACGCACCTTCAAGTTTCGTCATCCCTTACTTTGGCACCGTCTCCATCAAGCGAGGCGGCCAGCTAGTAAAACCTCCAACACCTGCCGGTCGCTCGCCCGCCACAGTCAGCTCTCGATCGCCCAGCGCATCGCACCAGCTCTTCACTCCCCCCTCAGGCAGACACTCATCCGCCGCCTCAGACATCTTCTCCCAGCCCTCCAAATCCCTCAACGTCACCCCCAAGACCTCCATGTCCACCGCCACAGGCGCCACGGGCTTCAACCTCGACCCCTCCCCTTTCGTCTCCTACGACGGCTTTTACAACTGGAACAACCTCAACGCCGACGACGGTTCCACAACGGGCACTTCGGTCCTCGACTCCCAGATGCACAATGAGGGCATGAATAGCTTCTCGCTCCCCACTAATAACTTCTCCTGGCAGAATATGCCCATGGATATCGATCAGGATTGGTCGTGGTTTCTCAACGATGCCCAGACGACGCAGGGTATAGCTACGGCTACGCCTGCTCAGCCCGTCCCGCTTGATGCGTTCAATGCCCAGGGCTTCACCGGCTTTGGTTGAAGTAAATGAAAAAAAGCAACTTTGCATGTTCGACAAGTCTCTTACCAAAAACCACCGGCGGGCTCGGGGGAGTGCGTTTTCTCTCTCTCTTTTTTGGGGGGGAGCTTTCCTGGTTTGAAATGCTAGTCTCCGATCAACGGCCTTGTTTTTAGTCTTTTTTTCTTGCTTTCTTTCTTTTTTTGTTGCTTGCTCACAATCGCTCATATTCCAAAGAGATGAACAAAGGCATTTGTATAATACCAGAGTATCATGCTCATGAAGTTTTTTTTGGCGTACTTGGAATTTGCGGCATTCTGGCATTCTAGATTTGGGGCCATGCAGCATGATTAGATACTCCACTTTGACTACATTCTAAGACCTGATACATGAAAGTCTTGTTTATTTATATCTTTGTAATGCTCTGCAAGCACTTCAACATATCTACAGAGTCCAAATGACAATCCTTCCATCCACGCCAGTAGAACTGATCTTGGTGACCCCACTTCCGCTCTCCTCAAAGCTGCGGATCGTGTTGATGGTGTTCTGGTGCACAGTCTTGAGCTTGGTGTCATCCGTGCCCGACTTGCCCTTGAGATCCATCTGCCTAAACATGTTCAGTGCGCTCTCCTCGCGCTGATCCGCCAGGCCAGGGCGGCTCTTGGTCTCCAGACTTCCAGTCAATTGCCAGCCAGACTCGTTGCCCTTGAGACGGAAGGCCTCGCAGTTGTACCCAGCAGCAATGATCTCATCCTCTGAGCTCCAGATGAGCGACATGAAAGGCAGTACTTGTGTGCTGACGCTGACAATGGCGCGAGGAGCTTGCTCAGGGCCACTGGGATAGACAACAGTAAGGGTGCTGTCGTGAGCAGCAAAGGCAAGAGCGTTACCCGAGGGAGAAAAGGCAACGCTGTGAATCCATCCTGCAGTGCTGTTCAAGTATTCACCACATACAGTGTTAAAAGGCAGACGCTCTCCCCAAGCCGAGGGCTCCGGACGCTCGTCGACGCCCTTGACAAAGGAAGAGAGCACGCGAGCGTGTCCATCGGTGGAGCCTGCCGCGAGCAAGACCGAGTTGGGGTGCCACGAGACACATGTAACGGTGGAGCGGATAGGCTTCTTGAGGTGCTTAGAGACCCACCAGTTGTCTTCCTCCTCAAAGTAGCACACGGGGATCAGGCGAGCACCCGATCCAACGGCAAACTTGGTCTCGGAGGGGGCCCAGCGAACGCACGTAGCGGCTCGGTTGATTCGGAGGAGCACCAATGTTGGCTTCCAGCCCTGCGGTGAAGGCTCCCATACGTAGGCATTGCGATCTGTACAGTTCTGATTAGCTTTACAAGTCAATAATAGAGTGTAGCTTCAAGCTCTGCTTACCCTGCGAGCAAGTCACAATCTTGCCAGATTTCGGCGCAATGTCCACGCCTGTGACTGTCTTGTCGTGACCCGTTAGCTCATCCTTGGGCTTGTATCCGTTGCCGCTCCTCTGGAAGACGTCGACGTTGTTCTCGCGGGCAACAGCAAGTGTTTGGCGATCAGCGGAGAAGGAGTGATCCGCAATGGGAGAGTTAAAGAGATGGTGGACTTCGGGGCCGGGCATGATGTTTTTTCGTTTGAAGAGTGTAGATGGAGATTGTAGAAAAGAGGGGTTGCAATAGGAGACTCTCTACTACTGCAATTGGGGGAGTGTTGTGTTGGTCGAGGTGGTGGAGCTTTGGGCTGTGGGAGCCTTGGTGACGTGGGGCTCTATGCTCTGGCTTGCGATGCACACCCGGCGCACGGGCGTCTTTCTTGGCTCCTCCGAAAAGTTCACGGCGCCCGCAGAGCCAACGTGAACCGCGAATTGGGAGGGAAGCAAGGACAGCGGACATTTGCATAGTACGGCAGCACCCAATTGACCCCCTCTTATCATCCAGACCATTGCTAATACAAGCAAAAGAGTGCTTCGCTCAAAAACATACCGCCACAATGATTCTCAGGCGCCCACTTCTCAATGCGACATCTGCCGCCGTATCAATACCAAAGACATGCGTGCGCAACCTTCAACACTCAATTCCCATGCGCCCGGTCCCCAAACCGATACCCTTTATCCCCGACCACACGGCCTTCCTCAGCGCAATCGGCCGCGGCCTCTCTGCACACGCGACAAAGATCCCCTCATGGGAAGCCCTCTTCACACTGACCTCGCCGCAACTGAAGGAACTCGGTGTTGAGCCCGCCCGCGCAAGGCGCTACCTGCTGCACTGGCGCGAGAAGTTTCGAAATGGCGAATATGGCATTGGCGGGGACTGTAAGCACGTCACAGATGGAGTTGCCGAGCTGAAGGTCGTCGAGGCTCCCGTGCCGCCGAACCCCCAACTCGGAAATACGATAAGTCCTCGCTCAGCACTTGCAACGGCGACACATGATCCAGGGACTAGGAAGTTGGTTGTTAATGTGCCGGTTGGTGCGGACACACCTCCTGAGCCTGTAGAAACGTTGCCAAAGGTCCAGGGTGTTGTTGTAAAGGGTGCCAACACTATCAAGGGTAGTTTCGTGGAGCCTGTAAAGGGAAGCGGTGGTCTTCGTGCTAGGATACGGCTGCAGGAGGGTATTTGGGAAGAGAGGAGGGGACACAAGGTTGATGGTGGTGAGAGGAGAAAGGCAGAGGTGAGGGCGAAGAGGAGGGCTGCTGAGAATAAGGAGAAGGCGAGGTAGATGTAGAGAGCAGATGGAGATACGTTTGCTTGTACTATGAATAAATGTATCATGTTAAGATTTCTATGTGTGTGACTTTTGATGACTAGTGATTGCAATGTAGACAGGTGCAATATTACAGAACTGTCCTGTTCTTTGTACTAATTTCTTCTGAGAAGAATGTTGGGGCAGAAGATGAGAAGTTCATGTGTAAACTTCCAAAGAAAAAAAGCATGTAAACATGTTAATTCTACGTGAACCCCCCAGTATTCATCAAGCCCTGTTACCCACAGCTTCAAGATTCCAGTTCACACTTCCTTTTCCTCCAAGAGCCTCACACGCAGTCTCTTGACCACCCCCAACATAATCACATCAAACCCTACTTTCCCTCAAAAAAAGAGTCAGCAAACTATCCCAAACCAACCCTCAGAAAATAAAACATAACCAAGAAGTCCCCCCCAAAAAATCAACTCAGAACATAATCTTGTAATTCTCGCACACCAACAACCACAACCACCACCAACAATGAAGGGGTGAAGGGTCATCTACTACGCAGTATCTGAACCACGGAAAGCATTTTCTTTTTTGCTATCCATTGTCATCATAGCTGATTTCTCTTCTTCTTCTGTCTCGTTTTCTCTCTCTCTCTGAAACGAAACAGAAGCAGAAATTCATATACATATACAAGACGGGGAAAAGAAAAAACAAGAAAAGAGAGTCGTTATACTTACAAACATAATAATTCTCCTTGTCTTTTGCTTTGTCCTGTTGGATGGGGCAAAAAAGCAAAAAAAGAAAGCAAAAGTGATATATAGTATACCTATTTGGTCAGGATATACTTCTCCACCCGTAGAGAAGTTCTTAAATATAACGATTTCCATCTGTTAGGAACAATATGTTGATTGAGTAGGGGAAAAAAAGGGGGGGCGCGAGTGCGAGTGCGAGGCGGGGTGGGGGGGTATACTCAATAACCCCCCCTACCCAAAGCATTTCGATTGTATAAGAAGGGGTACGTCGGTCCCATGGAAGTAAAAGTATTTAGCCATTCAATAGCGAAGTAGGGTTTAAAGGGTTTAAAGGGTTTAGAGGGTTGAGTGAGGGAGTGAGAGAGTAAAAAAGGTGTGGTTTCGGGTCCGAGGGGGGTTGTTGGCAGCAACCATTGGGCACGGTTGGGAACCTTGGGCGCTAGTCTAGTAGCCCAGTACTAGCGTGATGTCATTTGTGGTACTCGTACTTGTGCTTGGAAGGGGAGGCTTGAGAAAAGTAGCGCCGACCAGTTGTCCGTGTTTGTAGATAGTTTCGTCTGCATGGCAACCGAGAACACGCTAGCAATACGAGAAGGACTTGGAGGTAATAAACAACAAGAAGAGTAGTATGAAGAAATCACTGCTAGTAATGTCACACAAAGAGGAACCACAATTTAAAAGCAAAATATACTATATAAAGAGATCTATCAAACTTTTTAAAGAGACACTTCCCGCTATCACTTCTCAGCACTCATTCGCTGTACAGAACTGCCTTACATCCTTCTTGATTACCTTTCCTGACCAAAATTTACATGCCCATGAGAGCAGCAGCGCCAGGCTCGCTACACACATAAACGACTTCGTGGCTATCGCTGAAGCCGTTGAAGCGGGTAGCAGAGCACTTGGTGTACGCGCCCATCTCCTCAAAGTAGAGCCAGTCGCCAACATCAAGCAGCTCGGGGAAGTTGCAAGAAGAGGAAATGACATCGATGCCATCGCAGGTTGGGCCCCAGATGGAATACTCAACCTGAGAAGGACTGTCATACCCTGAGCGACGCACATCGTACAAGACGCTGTTGCCGTTCTTCAAGACACGCGGCACGGGGTGCTGGTGGTCGAAGATGATGCTCGAAAAGTTTCCATAGACACCATCATTCAGGTACAGCATGTACGAAGTAGTGCCCAGGGTAGCATCGGTGACGGTGCGACGAGCAATGACGTGGCATGCAATCGTAAAGGCAGTGGAGACATAGTAGCGTCCCGGCTCTCCAATGACGCGGATGTGGGGTGGGAAGTACTGGTCCAGAGCTGCGGACAAGACTGCGGCCATTGGCTCGAAGGTGACATCGCCCGTGAAACCGCCGCCGACATCGAGGGTATGCATGTTGAAGCCAAGCGCGTCTGCCTGCTCAAAGACAAACCGGGCATCCTGGACAGCCTTGACAAAGGCCTTGGGGTCGGATGCTCCGGATCCGACGTGGAAGGCCACTCCGACAACGTTAAGCTCCAACTTCTTGGCCAGCTCCAGAAGCTCACCGGTGGTGTCCAGAGCAGCACCGAACTTCTGACTGAGACGACACAAGCTAGCCGAGTCATCAGTCAAGATGCGCAGGAAAAGCTCGGCGTCTGGAAAGAGCTGCTTGGTCTTGTAGAGCTCATCGGCATTGTCAAAGGTCATTTGCTTGACGCCAGACTGAGCAGCATAACGCAGATAAGACTTGGTCTTGCAGGGCTGTGCATAGATGATGCGAGAAGGGTCAACGCCCAGCTTGAGAACGGCCTCAATCTCGTTCTTCGAAGCACAGTCGAAGCCGAGACCCATCTCCGTCATAAGACGAAGGACCTGAGGGTCAGGGTTGCACTTGACAGCTATTCACTTGTCAGTCACAGTTGTCTAGGTGAAGGGGAGTCTCTGGCTTAGCTTACCATAGTGCGGCTTCACACGGCTTAGGTTCTTCTTCCAGCGCATATGCTGGCGGTAGACCTCGCCCAGGTCGGCGACGAAGAAGGCATCTTCCTCGCCAACGCTGCAGGTATCAGGATCAATAGCCTCGACACGGCTCTTGAGAGCCTCCCCAATCAACTGCTTGGATTTCCAGGCGCCATGACTGTCGACACTACCAGATGGATAGGTGGTGAAGGACGCTATGTCTTTCAACGGGAATTGGTACTCTTCAGTAGGTGTGACAGCAGAAGGTGCCATGCCCTTGATGGTAGCTTCTGGAAGTTGAGTAATGGCTTTAGTATAGGTTACTGGCTAGACGGAAATCCCGCGTTAGGGTGGCTTGAAGGGTGCGAAGCCGAGGCTTGGTGTTGGGCGAGGTCTGGCCGCTTCCTCAGCAAGAGGAAGAACCGCTGATGGCGTCCTATGCGGCAGCTGAAGTTGAGGCTGGTCGAGGGTCTGGGTAGGAGACAAAAAGAAAAGACGCTCAAGCTCCTTCTTAGATGGCGACAAGACGGGGAGGGGGGATGTTGTTGAAAACGTGTGGCGCTGGTCGGGCAGATACAACTTGAAGGTTGAGCAGGATCAGGGCCGAGGCCGTAGTGAGATGGGAGCCTTTGACGCGACCAAAGGCTGTCGAAGGGCGGCTATAGGCAGCTACGAGGGGGCAGACACAGTCGCTTGGTGGACAGCGAGGTCTGAAGAGGCGGTGAATGGGGAGTAGAGGTGGGTGGAGGAGGGAAGGGAGGCGATGGCGGGGAGGTGGTAAGATGAAATTTCGCGCATTCGGTTGTGGTGCTGGAGTCTCCCGAACATGACTTAGCATCCCTGCGCCGCCCAAGACGCGCAGCCACTAGCACCCGGTTCTGACATCACTTGCGGTCTATGCACGCCTGCCCGGTGCCTGACCGGCTGATGGCGACTACCAGCCATTCTGAGGCTGAGCACCACCAGTTCGCAGCAAAAGGGCGCACAAAAGAAAAAAAAAGCCGCATCTTGGGCATCGACACAGACACGCACCCCAACACCCTCACACCCCCGTCGCTTACGCTGCATTTTGATTACACGTCCAACTCGAGACAACAGCTATCTTCTTTCGACCTGCCGCGTGGCAGAGCATCCATTACATGTATATTTATTCCGTCCTGTCGCCGCTACCGCTACCGCTGCAGCCATGCAGCCTGCTCATAACTACTCATGTACTAAAAAAAACAGGGAAAACGCCAGGAGCCCCTCCTAAATCCAAAATGCCGCTCTCACTCTGCATGCATGTGCGTTATGTACGTGTGTGTGTGCCAGTCTGCGCTGAATCCAGACGCTGGCCAATCGTAAAATGCAACGCCGCCGCAAGGCCAAACCACCCAAAATTAAACCAAAATCCAAGATCCAATCTTTCATTCAACGTCAAACATCAACTTTTAAAGGCGCTGCACCATGATGGGCACATCTGAAAGGTCCACTCCATACTGGTGCTGGTAGTGCAGCGACTTGATCGATGCGCAGCTGTGCACTTGTCGTGTACCTGCGCTGCCTCCAACGCCTATGCCACGACCCTCGTAGTCATAGGCCAAACCACCACTGTATCGACCCCACGCAGCTGGATTCTCTGCTCCCTGCACTTTGACCCCCGGTCCTATAGAAGCACGCTTGCTGCTGGCCACAGCAACTGCATCCATAGAACGCATGCCTTCACCAATCGTCTTGCGGCGCTGTGCCCGCGGCCTCGAGGGTGCCTCCCATTGCATACCCTGCTGCGAAGCCTTCTGCAGGCTGACAGTGCTCTTGCTCGCTAGCTGATGAGCCGTGTGACTGCGCTGGTGACCGTGAGGACGGAGGCCGGCATTTGGCCCGAATGTTGCTATACTATGCCTCTTGGATTGCTGTGTAGCAGTATTTGGACCCGACAGTTTAGCCATGTCGATAGATGGAACAGGTGGAACATCGAAATTGTGTGGGCGATGCCTCATTGCCCTGGCCTCGCCCGCTTCCACCTTCAAGCTGTGGAAGCTTTTGCGCCGCTGCTGCTGCGGCAGCACCTCTCTGGAAGCAGCAAGATCCCTGCTGTGGGCGCGAGCGAACGCAGCAGCAGCCTTGCTGTCCATGTTGACCATTGACTTTGATCGCGGAACTGTGGCGCCAAGTCGATGTGGAGAGGCTGCAGAAGCCGTAGTCTGCCTTGGGAGATCTGGTGTCACAGCAGCATATGGGGAAGTGCCAATCGAGGCGGCAATGTGTTCCAGATAACCAGCTTCAATCGCAATATCCGCAGCTGCCTTCTCAGCCTCTCTGTTGTCACCCATCGACTTTCTTCGGAAGAAAGAGAAGCTCCTTCGGTGGCTGCTTGCAGACGGCGTCGGTGGCGGTGCAACCTGCAGCTCAACAAGCTGTTGAAACTCGGTGTGACCTGGCAGTGGGGCATGGGGCTTGGACTCTTCGGCAACGACATGGTCCTTTGAAGGATACGTCTGCGTCAAGCAGTCCATGCCAGGGGTGTTTGTCACGCGTCTTTCGAACTGGGCTCGCACGTCCGCCGGAACATCGGGAATCTTTCCTTCTGGAATCGGCTGGCACGACTGGACAATGAGAGCTTCTCCCTGCGACGGCCGTCGACGATGAAGACGCTTCGGGGGCTTCCCGGGCCCACTGTCGAATGATGTTTTCGATGAGACTGATCTAGGTGTACGGGGCGAGAGCAAACCATCCGAAGTAGATGACCTCGCTGAAGAGCTTGCAGAATTCACAGACACTTGTAAAGACGACTTTGATCGCAGTGTTCGCGACGACTGTACCGTTACCAGAGCTCCTGGGCCGCGAATACCACGTACAGCACGTGCTGCAGATACAGACGATCCGGAAATGTTCATATTCTCTTTGTTCTGCTTGGGAAAACCTGGCTGCATGCCTTCCTTTCCCTGACTTGCGCCGTGTGGAGGCTGCGAACTATGACATTGACACTGAGAACAAATCGTGTAAGTAGAACCTGCCTGTTGTTCGCGTTCATCTATGGGCAAACTACCACCAGATGAATAGCCGGAATCAGTTGTGCGTGGAGGAGGTCGTTGCTTGGTCCGGTTCTTTGGCTTCTTGTGTACTGAAGTGCTTTGTCCAGGAAGCGCCAAATCCCTTGCAGCAGTCTGTGGCGTGGCCTTTCCTGAAGCCAGATCTTGGGATCTACAAGTGTCTTCTGACTTGGGGTAGTGTGTGTCATCAGAAGTGAATCCCTCGTCCTTGTTGACTGTGCGGTCCTCTTCTGAAACCGGAGATGGGCTGGGGGCAAGGTGCACCTGTGAGATCTGGACGGAATGCGCCACATCAACTGGACTGTTGTCTACGACCTCCAGACTGTCGTGTGACTGATTGGGTGATTCAGTCTGGACAGATCCATCTGCGGACCGAACAAGCTTGACTGTAGTAGCACTCCGAGCAGTCTCATACGGTAGTGGCGCTTCCATAGTTTCCACGATCTGAAGAGAAGAAGTCGCAGGCAGTCCAGCGGACTGACTTCTTACATGGCCGCGACGCCGTGTCGATTTCATCATCAACGGGCTGGAACCGGGCTCCGTTTCTGAAAAGTAATCCTCATCCTCACCATGAGGGCGAATTGAAGCCCTGATGCTTGATGCCGGTGAAGCAGGCCCGTTTGTGATTACCAGTGTGCCAGGCTTTAGGCTCCCCAGCTGCGAATAGTCCAGGTCGCATGGAGTTGATACTCGAGGCCTTGGATCAGCTTGAGCAATGTTAGTTGATGACTTGGCCATTGTAAGATCTAGGCGCGAAGTAGCATGTGGGCTAGGTTTCGACTTGATCTCGTCATCATACTCAAGCCTTGCAGACCTCCATGAGTTCCACGTCCTACGACGCGCCTCGACTGGAGAGCCCCGAGTGCCAACTCCGGGCGTTTGAAGTAGCGACTGACGGCGCGTGAGCGATGTGGAAGAAGATTTGTCCACGGCTGACATTCTTCGGCTGCTACTTGGTTCGCCTACTGGCTCATCATTCTCTTCGGGCATTTCCAAGACTTGCTGCAGAGCCGCAATGTCTTCGGGAGACCCATTTTTCTTGACTTGTTGCAGCAGCTTTATAGCTTCGGCAATATCGACGTGTGAGCCTGAAACGAGGGATAGCTTGGAGTCGGTTATGCCTGCAAGCCTGGCTGCTGAACCATGCTTGCTCCCGAAGCAGGATAGCGAGTTGGAGCGTGAATTGGACCTTGAGTTTGACCTTGAATTCGTCCTCGAGGCCATGGACAGAGGGCTGTCGCGTACCTTTGCCGTGTCGACTGCGCTGTCCCTGGTTTGCGACAGGATGTCGTGATCAAACTCGCCAGTCGTGGGCGAGAGGAGAGCGTCCCTGATCTGCTGCCGTCCTTCTGGACTGAGATCGGCAGGGCCCGAGAAGGAGCATTCTGGCGAGTCGCTCTTGTAAGCTGTGTTGACGGAGTTTGTGTTGGTCTTTGGCTTGGAGAGCTTGTTTGCATTTGGCGTGCTGGACTGGTTGCCCATGGTGGTGCCGGGCTGTAGCGAGCGTGTGGAGAGCGGGGAGCGCTCAGGCAGACAGAATAAGATGCATTTGGGAGATCAAGATTGACAGCTGGTGAGCGAGTCAATCGCTGCTCAAGCCGATGCGGGGCTTTGGGGGAAGAGGGCGGCGTACGCTTATAAGGCCTGGCACAGAGCGGCGTTATCAAAGTGGAGGCTGGTATGCGCGCACCAACAAGCGGTTTGGCGGTACACTAAGAAGGACGAAGCGTCTTATTGAAGAAGAAGAAAAGGTGAAGGTCCCCGCACGAACGGGCGACTAGCGATGGTCCAAAGCGTCGGTGACAGGTATCAAGGATGGTGGCCTAGGCCGATGTACCCACCGCGCGTGTTGCAGGCGCGGTGGGTGCGTGTTGCAACCGACAACAAACCTGGAAGAGACGTGAGCTGAAACCTGGACGTTGCGGCTGCAGCGAAGGTTGAATGAAACGACCAATTATCCCCATGTCTCCATCCATAGCGCCCGCGGCCAATGAGCGCGTGGGGGGCGTTATAGGCTACGGGCCAGCAGCACTGCGTTCCAACTGTGCCTTGCCGCATCCGTCATGGCCAACGGCTGATCGGAGCGATCCCGTCGTCGTCGTCCATGGCAAACTGCTCCAAAAACCGGCATTCCTGTCTCTGTGTCCTTGGCCCAAATCCACCCGGAGAACAGCTCCCCAACCAGCCCGCTGTGGCCGTGCCGATATACGCGCTGCCTGCTATATAGCCTGGCGGTGCGGCCCTCTCCACCACTGTGGCTTGCCCCCCTCCGTCATCTCGTCAGTCCTTTCATTCACCCTGTGGCGCAGGCAAACACCTCGCTCCATGTCTCCTGTCTCTGCCTCACCTACACTGTATAGTTTGCATCCAATTTCGTAGCCAATGACCCGAAACCTCCAGCTCCCTGCTAATGTGTTTTCTGACGTCCGCTCGCTTCTCCGCATCACACTCTAAGCGTGGTTCGCTGCCCTTTGCAACACGCGCGTCGGCTTCGTTAGTCGCTTCTCAACGTCCTTTTTCAATACCTGACCTGCAGCAACAGGCAACTCGTCTGCGCCGCTTTTGGCTCTTGATCGGCTAGTTTGCGCGCAATATGCCCCCTCTTCTCTTCGCTCATCTGGTTGCCGACCCTGCATTCACCTTGCAGAGTGGTTCATTTGGTAGTACCAAAGGTGCAAACAAGCAGTCGGCCTAACCAATGCACGCGCATGCACGCCTCTGCGATGCGAACAGTGCGGCAAGACAGATCCAAATCCTGCGAGCCCAGCCTCATATCGGAGAAGACGTCAGTCCGGATGCCGGGCTAGGGGAAAATAATAATCATAAAAAAGCCTCGCCCGTCGTCTGGCCTCGCCCATGGCCTCCCCCCCCCCCTTGTCCTTTCGGCCCCAAGGTGGTTTGAATCAGGGTTCCACGAGTCTCCCAGGGGACAAGGTGGCTCCACGTCATACGGCCGCTGCCTCGAGCCAAGCGTAAAAAAAAATCCGGTAAGGGATGAGATGAGTATGAGTGAGTATAGTATACTACATGCCTTGTAGTTGTACTAATACTCTGTATCCGTGGGGCTGTCGACTTGTCGAGCTTTACGGACCGGACGATCACGGACAAAGTGCAGCACCTGGTCGAGACCCAAATACTATACATACATATACGATTTGTCTGGGCAACACACCACGCGCTTCAGGCTTTCAAATCCTACCTTGACGCCTATCACCGACGATCGACAAGACCTGCCGTAGCGTGCCGTAGCAAAAAAGTCGGCGTCGCGACTAGGTGTACATGCACACGCGCGCATCCTCTTTAATTCCCTAGGCAATCCTGTGTCTAGTGTAGTACAGTACCTGTCTATGTACTAGATACAAACACGCACGTGCTTACAAACATACGTGCTTACTTTACATACAGCACGCACTTTGCTCGTATGCCCGAGGAGTGGCTTAGTTGTCCCGCTGCCTCTACGCAATACGCAATCGGAAGGGCTCGGCCGCTCTGGTGACGTGACGTTGTCGCGGACACTGGCGGCATCTTACCAAACCTGGCTAAGCAGCCGCGCCAATGGTCATGCCTGACATCATAGCCACCGCTGGGCAACATCACCACCAGCCCTGCGTCCGAATCTTCGTGCGGTCTGCTGTGGAGACATCTTGTGCTTTTACGTCCTTGGCCTTGTACATTAATCCTTCGTTGGTTCCCTGTTGCTGATCCTTGTGTTCCGTCCTTTCCTACCTCCACTTCCTTCCTTCTTACCCACCACCCAAATCTCTCAACCCCGGATAAAACCACTTCCTTGCCTCAGGGCCGGCCATTATAGAAAAATGCTCGGGCTTTCTTATTGGATCGTACCCATCTTCTCCGCGGTAGTATGGACTGGCATGCTCATCGCCATGATGGTCTATTGGGCCTCCACTGGCAAGCCCATATACTCAACGATGAGCCAAGGGCAGCACATCCCATACATCTCTGGTAAACTACCCTCTTTATATGCTAAAAAAAATTGTATATTCTAACACAACCAAGATATTGGTGCCGATAAGCTCAAGCCCATGTTCATTGCAATGTCTGTCGTCACAGTAGTAACATTCGACTGCGCCTTCATTTTCGAGCGATGGCTGCGACACACCAACAAACTCCGCCCAAACACGTCCAACTGGCAAAAGCTATACTCCGTATGCGCCACCGTTGCCGCTGTCGCCGGTGCCGCCGGTCTCATCCTTCTCACCATTTTCGATTGCAAGCGACACAACACCCTGCACAACATTTTCCTTGTCGTCTTCATTGCAAGTTACATCATCAGTGCCATCTTCATCTGCTGGGAATACCAACGCCTGGGTGTTCATTACCGTGAGGAATCCATTCTGCGCATCTCCTTCTGGATCAAGCTATTCTTCATCATCTTCGAAGTTTGTCTCGTCATTGCATTCGGCGTCTGCTCAAAGACAGACAGGTGGAACGCTGCTGCTGTCCTGGAATGGATCATTGCATTTACGTACTGCTTCTACGTCGCCAGCTTCTTCATCGATTTCCTGCCTGCCAGGCGCACAAAGCATCACCAATCCAAGGAAACAGAGGTGCAGATGTTGGAGGAAGGTGGTCAGACGCATTCAACCACCGACAACGCTCGCATGGGTGCGCCCTACCCTACTCCTCTCTCCTCGAGGAACTTTTAGACAACCACGTCATCTCGTCTTCTCTTTTGTCTAAGACTCTGTTATTTTTGTGATTTCATGATTAGATGAGTAAATATACCACTAGCGTTGCTGTCCTTTTATTTCCTGTTTACTTGCATTTTGTTTTCAACAACATTGTATAATATCATCATGACGAGAATGAGACGAAGCATATTGTTCGGTTTTTCTTTTCTAATTCTCAGCATGGACATTCCTCCACACGCGTTAGGAACATGTAGGATTAAACACTAGAATACACAACAAGAAGCATACGTAGAATGAATTACAAACTTTCCACTAATCAATTACGAGTATTCAAAATGAAGATATTCTTTACATCAGACAAATAAATGCTTTAAAATCCAACCATGACTACATGCTCATGCATGTAGTGAAAGGGGGGGGTATCGTCTCATTACTCAGCTCTACAATATTCTACATGCAATCTATCAAAACCTCATGCTTTTCCACTGCACCAAGCAAATGCATATATATGCAATTCCACGCTCGCTTTCCCTTCTAGCATAAACCCACCTACACACACAAACACTTTTCCTTTTTCACTTGTAATACCCGTCATCCCTATACTTCTTCTTTCTCTCATACCTCTCCTCATCCTCATACTCTCTCTCCCTCCTTCTCTTCCTGCGCTCATCCGAGTCGCGACTACGACTGCGATCCCTTCGGTCGGATTTTGATTTGGAACCCCGGCTTCGACTGCGATATCGATCGCGGTCTCGACGCTTGTCTTTGCGGTCGTCCGGGCTGCGGCTGCGGTCTCTGCGCTTTTCTCTGCGCCGGTCGCTGTCGTGATGATGATCGTTGTCGTCACGGGTGCGGTCTCGCCGCTTGTCGCGGCGCCGGTCGCTGTCGTAGTAGTCGTCTTTCTCGCGTCGACGGTCCTTGTCTCGTCGCCGCTCGCTGTCATAGTCGTCTTCGCGTCGGCGGTCGCGGTCGCGGTCGCGATCGCGATCGTCTCGCTTGTCCCTCCGCTTCTCGCGCCTGCGCTCGTCTTCGCTATCGTCGTCATATTTGCTCTTTGGTTTTGAAGCTTTCTCCTCCTCCACCAACTTCTGGTTCTCAAGTTTTGCCTTGAGTTCCTCCTCCGTGATGATCTCGCCAGTATGCTTGTTCCGTAGCGTGACTGGATTGTAACTCTGGGCAACCTTTTTGCCTTTACCCTTGCCCTTGCCGCTGCCCCATTCCCCAAGCTCAATTCCCACTGCTGCATCCTCTTTTGCCCCAATGCCTAGTAAAGCTGGTCGCCGCTTGATCTCCTTCGGCTTCACAGAGGTGCCATTTTTTCCGATTCCTTCGCCATCTTTCCAGCCCATACCGCGAAGTAGCGCAGCACCGAATCCCTCGATTGGAGTAGCTTCGTAGGCTTCGAGCGTAGGGGCTTCGGGCGCGTTCTGCAAGTCGTGTTGAAATGCCTCCTCTTCGGTCTGTACAGGTATGACGAGATCGTTGTCGGTCGATTTGCCCGTTATCAGCGCTTCAAGCGCCTTCTTCTCCAGCCGCTCTTGTTCTGTAAGATTGTCTTGCTCTACCTCCATCGGCTCCGGCGCATCAGGCTCTGCAGAGCCGTCTTCTTGTGCATCGTCTTTCTTCATGACCGTCAGCCCGTACTGGTACTTGGGCTCCTCAATCTGCTTCTCGTCGACCGTTTCGTTCTGCGTTTGTTGATGCGGCGCCTTCGCAAGGTGCTTCCGCCGTGCTGCTGCGCGCCAATCGCGATTTGGTGGCACCGGGATGACACGAAGTTGCTCCTTTTCTTTCTTGCCATTGGCATCAACCGCGCCACCCTCTGCTGCATCCCATCCTGTAATTTCTTGCTGTTTAACCGCATCGTCCGGTTCATCATCGCCGAGAAGAGCCTTTGGTTTTTTGGTATCTTTTTGCGCTGGAGACGCTTTTAGTCCTGGCTTCGCCTTCAAGGCCCCCAGTGACATTTTGAAGCCGCCTGGCTTAGGCGCGGCCATGATGAAATGTGAGACTCCGGGACAGCGCTGGCGATCTGATTTACACGTTTCGTTGGTATGCAAGCAAGAGAAACAGTATTTGCGACTGTGTTTTACGTGAGGCGCAAAGCAGGAGCGGTGGTAGTGGCGGTGATAAGGTGGTAATAATGTCAGAGTTGAGATTATTTCTTCAGAAATGTTTAGGTCGCGCGCGATGATATCGGTCTTGGCGCTGGGCTTGCAGTATCAACCTATCGACGCTTAACTAACCGACGAAACTAGGGTCCTACGCAAACAACTGAAACTTTTACCGAACCAAGTTACCATGTCCTCATATCTCATTTCCTGGTCTTTCTTTATGATTACAATAATATATCACACACAAATGCACAAGGGCTACTCGAGGCTTGTAAGCGGTGGGAACAGCACACCCTTGTACATCCCACCCAACTCAACCAGTGGAGTTCCATAGTCCAAATCAGCGCCAGGCTTGCAGTACTCCAGTGTTCTGCGATCAGGCTGTACACCTAACTGGTCGAGCAAAGTATTTGTCTTGTTCGGCATGTAGGGCTGGAGCAAGATACCAGTGATGCGAAGCGCTTCAGAGGCAAGATAAATAATCTTATCCACTTCCTCGCCCGGCTCACCAGGACCGAAGTACAACACTTTATCCCAGGGCTTTGACATTTGGAAGAATGCATTCGACTTCTAGACGTCAGTAGTGATACAATGCAAGGGTGTTTGGTGTCTTACTCCTCGTACGAAATTGCATATCTGGTAGGCGGCTTGGCGTGGATCGTAAGCCTCGAAAGACGCCTCTACTTCTGAAGCGATAGTAGCAAGTGAGTTGTTGTAGAACCTGGCACCCGGGCCTTCTTCCCAAACTTCTTTTGGCCTTTGGCCCATACGCTCGATAGCACCCCGGACACTCCACTTCTTACCTCTTGTAACACGAGAAGCAAGGTTGCCGAGTTGCTGATTCAGAAATTTGGTATACATGGTGATGATGCGGTCGTTATCATAGCTAGCATCATCTCGTATACCACCCTCAGAAGCCATGTAGAAGCGCATGACATCCGGTCCGTATCTGTTGATAGCATGGAAGGGATCGACTACCCTGCCAGTCGACTTGGACATTTTTGATCCTCCAAGAGTCCAATGGGCGTGGGTTAGTATCTTCTTTGGAAGGGGAAGTCCAAGTGCCATGAGAAAAGCTGGCCAATAGATGCAGTGGAAGCGGACAATGTCTTTGCCAATGACGTGACAGTCAGCGGGCCAGCCTCCTGCTTTTTCGTGCCCTGGAGTCCACGGGTAACCTGCCTTTGTAGCGTAGTTCATGAGCGCATCAAGCCATACGTAAATAGTCTGTGAGTCGTCTCCAGGAACCCGAATTCCCCATGTAAGTCGATCAGATGGCCGGGAAATTGACAAGTCCTCCAGACCCGACTCGACTGCTTGCACAACCTCCTTCATACGATGTTCAGGCGTGATCCATTCGGGATTTTCTTTGAAGAAATCTAGCAAATGGTCCCGAAAGGCTGAAAGACGGAAGTGATAGTTCTCTTCAGAAGACCACTCCACTTCACTACCTGTTTCGATTGATGTCTGTGGTCTGGTTAGTTCGAACGACAACAAGCAATTGGCCCTGTTATACCATTATCTTCCGTCCCGACGGCGGGTCAAGGTATGGCTGCACAGCAGATTGTGGGTAGAAGCATTCGTCCGTGACTGAATACCAGCCCTCGTGTCTCTGCTCGTATATGAGGCCCTTCTCTTGTAACAAGTACTACGCGCTGTCAGCTAACTTTGTTCCCTGCAGTGCATATCTAGTTTCATACCCATGCATATTCTACAGCACTCCTGTGTTCACGGTCGGTTGTTCGTACGAAATGATCATTTGTGATTTCCGCTTTTTGTGCCAGTTCCTTGGAGGGGTGAGTATCGATGGTGGGGCTCGCTTTGCATGCATGCGTACCTTGAAGATTTCGGCGCCTTGGTCGCAAAACAGCTTTGGGTCGACGCCTGCCTTTGCTGCTGCTCTTTGTACCTGCGGGAGGATTAGTTGATGGTATCTATGTCTGTGAGGCGGAGCCACCTTTAGGCCGTGTTCATCCGTCCCCGTACACAAAATAGCGTTCTCTCCCTTAAGCACATGCCAACGCTTGATTACATCGGTAAGAACCATGGTATACAGGTGGCCAACATGAGGGGCAGCATTGACATAGAATATAGGTGTGGTGATGTAGTACGGTTTCTCAATGGATGTCTGGGTGGTGATAAACCGTCGATTGCGATTGCTATCACTTCGACATGACGACTGGATCCATGGTGAGCGCCTTTGGAAGCCGGAAAATACCCTCCGGCATGCCGGAATTGTCGTATTGGCTATTCGGACGTGCATGCTTTCATGGTTGTCTTACATGTATTATTCGCGACAATTCTCGCGTGCACTTTCGGCGCGAAGCCACGTGCGGCGCTAGCTCAATCAGTTGGATCAACTCCCAACTTTCGCCCGTCACCCCACCACTTCATATACACCAGTCATTGCGACAAGACGAGTCGTGCATATACTTGCGGGGGCATGCAGAAGCACTTGTTACATCTTTCTTTATCAAATCCTCTTGCGCTTAATACTAGCCGGCCGATTCTCCTCCAAAGCGAGTTCCGGCCTTCAAGGCGTAAACCACCTCAATGGAAGACTGCGATGACACGGATATATGTGACTATTATCGCAAAATATCCAATTCAGATCGGAATAATCGCCCACTGTCCTTTTTCAAGGGTTGCAGGACCTGTATCCGACTGTTGAGACATGCACTTAGCAATCCTAAAGGCAACCTGCATGTACGCATGTAGTAAGCATATTTATTACAACTTTAGCCTATACTATGAATCACAAGATGATACTCCTTGAACCAAGTTCGCTCCATTATCTACATTTACCCCCAGTATTACTATTGAACCAAGCTTCTTACGATACACCTCCTTGTATTTGAGCATCCGTGTTATCAGTATGGAGACCTGTCCTTTTCGAGCTGGAAACGTCAGGTTATACTTCATAATATTCGGTGACTGGTTTCCTTCGCAGAATTGGCTTTACACACCAAGCGTTGCGCTAATATATGCAGTAGTTACTCTCAGCATATGACAATCCTGTAAGCAAAATACCTTAATATCCGCAAGTGTCTGAATCTTGCGCCAAATTATAGCGCACCCCATAGACGGGGCCCCGCAGCCTGGCCGTACCTCCTGTCGGAAGGCTGACGTCGGGCGCTTGTGATTTGCGCCAAGCCCACGGTTTCTATTGAAGCTATTCAGACCCAGAAAAGGTAATCTCAACGGCATACGTCCACCACAACGGCTTCTTTGATAACTACAGTAATCCCTTTCATGAGTTGTGAAGGGACAGAAAGAGTTATACCTACTCCATACGTTGCTAGGTGGCAAGAGCGTTCTGGAATCAGTCTATCCGTCGCGATCAAAGCCTCTATGGTCTCAATGGTATCTTTTGGATAAATACTTTATTCCCATTGGTCCGCACTCATTTCTATCAAGAGATATCCCTTTGTCGCCTTTCCCTTCACCTGATCGGACGGTTTAGTATTGACTGAATAGCCATTGACCTCACTGTTTGTGAATCTATTGGTCACCATGGAGTCTATTGATGCTATTGAGAGCAATGAACTTTGCGACTCACCACATGCCTTTATCTTTTTCGAACTTAAATAATACTGATCCTCAGTAATGTTGCCCTCATCACCGAGTACAATCTCAACGATCATCGTAAACAATTCGGCCACGAACCAATCTGCGGCTCCAACTTTCAACGTCGGACGAATAAGAAACCCAATCCCGCATCATGAGATTCAACGCTGTCATCGCCTCCGCTATCCTTGCGGCTACCGTCTCCAGTGCAGCACTTCCAGTGCCTGCCGAGGCCGCTGAGAAGCGCGAAGCTGAGCCTCAACTCCCGACATGGCCGCGCCCTTATGGACTCCCTTATGGCATGGCTGCCGAGAAGCGCGAGGCTGAAGCTGAGCCACAGGTCCCAACCTGGGACCGTCCTTACGGTTTCCCACACGGTATGGCCGCTGAGAAACGCGAAGCCGAAGCCGAACCACAACTCCCAACTTGGCCACGCCCTTACGGTCTTCCTTACGGTATGGCCGCCGAGAAACGTCAGCCAGAAGCTCTTGAGGAGTAGGCATCTCGTCAACGTCAACAACCTCCAAAGGTCACGATGAAAGGCCACAAAAAATGTTGTTATTTCATATTCTTATCACACCAACTCCTATTCTCTTGGTTGCACTCGGCGGGCACCCCAATATTTCTCCAATTTCTATCTACCATATTTGGACACCTGTGTTGGAACATATAGCAATCCGTCGCATAGTGTATATTATTTGAAAGCTCTTCATTTTGATGCCATATATAGTGGCATGATTCAGCATTTGGCTGGTATCTACTACAGAGCAGGACTGGTATCCCTCTTGTTGTTGGCATCTCCGGTACGGGAGAATGCCCATACATGTTGGGAAGAGGGCTGGTCTCTTGTCACTTAAATTCTTATTGTATGTGTTCTTGGATATAGTCGTCGCTTAGTTAGTTTAACTCATGTCGAATCGTACCAAATTTTCTCCTTTTCCAAGTCTGAACAGTATGGGCAATTTTTCGTCATGTATTTCAACATAATAGTTAAATTTAATTGAACATTTGATCTTTTTGGTACTCTTGTTCCGATGCCGCACCACCTGACACCAATTGTCGTGACACACGCTCATATCCCATCAATCAAACAAACATTAACGCAATTACACCGTCACGACCCGTAACCATGGTCAATCACATCCCGACCCCATACCCGTATCTTTGCATGTCACGTTACATACAGCGATTCTGACAGCTGTCAGTACCACCGTCTGCTGCAACCTCTGAGGGTGCTTTGCACCAGCAACAGAGCACTCTTTGTTCATGCAGGTATCCACTGTCATTCACATGTTCGCTATAGATGAGCCGAGATACCTGCCAGGATAAACAGCGTATGAGTCTGATATTAAAGTGATATACCGGCAGGGCCCGGACTAAGGGAGGGACAGACACGGAAAATTGGTGACAAAGGTGATGTGTGCGATCAAACTTTCAGTGGGGCAAGGATACGGATAAATGAATCAGGCTGTGTGTAATGCATATCAAACCCACAAAGTTCATGCTGAACCTGCCATGACATCGTTTGAAACCCTTACTGAACGACATTAATGTTCCAACAAGTCGGAAGTTGACGTTTTTTGTTCCCCTTATCTTGAATCGTATTTATTTACTCACATTTTGTTATTTTTTTTCGCAACAATCAAACCATTGCCTTGTCCAGCGTACAACACCCTCGAAACCCAAATACCCTCACAATCGCAACCCACCTTCCCCTCTTGCATACATTCACGCATGAATCTCCAATAAGGTCATACTTACGCCTCATCACATCTCTCCCTCGCATCCGCGTCCGCGTCCGCATCCGCATCACACATAACAAAACTCAGACCCCCAAATCTCATCCTTTACCCAATTTGTCAAACACAAAAAACCCCCGCTTATCCTTTCCCCCCCCC
>NW_006911436.1:18409-60961 GCF_000523455.1 Bipolaris oryzae ATCC 44560 | reverse complement strand
ATCTGCAATTGCATCGTCAATTGGAGCCATAGTTGTTGAGTTATAGCGCGTTGAAGTTATGACGCTGAGACGCGCGTTTGGTGTTCGGCGTGCACGAGATGAATCCGTGCATGAGGTGCACGGACACGGTAAGCGTCATACCATAAGCAGGCTAGAACCCTCTCCAATATCCTGCCCCTCGTGCACCTTAGGCCTTGCATAGCCCTCAGAACTCCCATATTGATTTAGTCACGCCACATCTTAATACCTGCCACTTCTCTCTCTTATCAATCCTTCACAGACCTAGCAAATTGATAACGTTTCGGGCAAAATAATGGCGCGGCATTCACTCAGATGCTTCCAAGCAGCATTCCTCGCTCACTTTGCGGTCTCGGTGGTTATTCGTGCGGAGCAAGACTCCAAACATTTTGCTCTCAACTACACATCAAATTCTGCTTGTAATCTCCCGGTTCCGCTCCCCATACCCAAAGATCCAACTCTGAAGCAGTACGGCAAAGGCACGTTCAGGCAACCTCTACATCACAAAGCACCTGAGCTGGGCAATTTCACAGTCAACTACTACTGGAATAGTACCTTCTGGGCTGGCTCGGGCTCTCCCATCGTTGTCTTCTTACCCGGTGAAGTTAAAGCCGACCGACACTTGGTTTTTTCAAGGCCAGACTTCTCTCTCGTCGGGATAATCCCCGAAAACTTGCGGGCCGCTGTAATCGTGCCGGAACATCGCTATTACGGTGGCAGCTCACTATTTTCTGAACTCACGACTAGCAATCTAAGCTACTTGACAGTCGAAAATGCTCTACTAGACATCGTCAATCTCGCCAATCATTTTGACCCGCCGTGGACTGACGCCTCCAGTACTGCACAAGACGTACCTTGGATTCTCACTGGTGGCAGCTATTCCGGTGCCCAAACAGCTTGGATCGCTAATGTTTTCGGAGGAGTCTTCTAGGCTTACATTGCCTGCTCCCCAATAGTACAGAGTATTACCTCGTATTGGCAATATTACTTACCGCAAGTGGAACATGGCCGACAAGTCTGCACATCTCTGATGGACAGAATTCTAAGTTACATCGACGCGGCCTTCCAAGCTAATGGTACTCAAGTCCAGACAATCAAGAATCTCTTTGGTCTTCCAAATATGGACGATGAAAGCTTCCTGTACGAGATCACTGCGCCTGTCACGTTTTGGTCTCAACAGGACGTGGGAGGTCCTGCTCCGCAGTACAACTGGCTCTGTGATCTGATAGAAGGCGTCGAAATCGACACCCATCTTCTACCGCCAGAGCTCATGGCACTTATAACATCTGGAGGTGCAAAGAAGCGCGGTGAATGGAACTCTCCACATATACAAATGTTGAGGGCTCTTTACAGTTATGCTGGGGGGTTCCGTCAAGAAATTGCACCTGCTCTCTGTTTCAACGGCGCTTTCTGTTCTAGCGAGCTCGATCCCAAGAACTCTATGTATTCGGACACTCGTGTCGACAACAGCGTCAACCGACAATACGCTTGGCTACAGTGCAACGACCTGATTAGCGGTTACATCGTCGGTGCGCCGCAGAATGAGACTTCGTTAGTAAGTCGCCTTACAACAGCAGAGTTTTTTCTCAAACAGTGCGCTCTGTTCTTTCCTGATGGTCCGAATGGAGAAACTTTTGGTGCGAAGAGAGCCCAGACAGCACATACACTCAACGAGTACACAGGTGGCTGGTGGCCTAAAAATGCAACACGCATTATTTATAGCAGTGGCGGCCGTGATGTATGGCGCGAGATGGGTGTTGCAGCTCAGCGGCGACCCGGCGGACCAATGCAAAGTATACCAGATCAGGATGTAGTCGTCCATGTTATCGAGAGTGGATTTCATCACAGCGAGCTAATGACGCGCACTGCGGAGATGCACCTAGAAGTACGTAAAGTGCGAGATCTTGAGGTTGAACAGATATGCAGTTGGGCACAACAATGGCCAGGCTACCGTTAGATGCAGAGGATTCAAGAGCCATGTCCATGATAGAAGTAGAATGTATATCACGATTGATGATCCGTTGGAATTCTTTCAAAGGTGGTCGTCATATCCTGTCACCTATGAACTTTAGCCTTCTGACTTACGCCAGCTATACGTGGCATTCGCTTTTTCGTTTGCAGATTACAATAATCACTGCAAGGCTCTATATATTATTCTCGCCAGGTTTTCGTCAAAATGGGATGACCAGTATGGCTATGCAAGGTCACTTTCATCTACGTTAGCTATGAACCCTGCAACAGAAGGGACCTGTCGATTACACCAGTATCAATACCAAGGTAAGCATGTCCTATGTTTTGTGAGACGTGGCAACAGATCTAGCTGGGTTTTTTTGTGGAGACAGTTTCAAGACACTTATCTACCGGACTTGTCTTTGCAGATGTGAGGTAATTTCGTCGGCTGGTGATTAGACTTTGCGTAATGATGGGTGAACTGATAAACATACGTAGTTGTGGGAAGCGTACTTGGGTTACATTGTTGTATTTTCATGTAATCTTGAACTTCTATAGGACTCATTGCTTCTCTACCACGGCATTGTTGTTATTCTTTGTTGTGGATAATAGCGTAGTCGATCAGTCATTATATGCAGTATCAGGTTCAACCTTGCGTATATCTTTGTAACAAACTAACTACCGCTTCGTGTCCTTCGTGTGCTGCCCACAGCAGCGGCATCCATCCATGCTTGTCCTTAGTATTAGCATCAACTTTTCCTGTGTCTAGCAGCTGCTTAACTACTGCTTCATGTCCGCTATATGCTGCCCACAACAATGTTGTCCATCCATTATTGTCGTCAGCATCAGCATTGACTTTGTCTGTGTCTAGCAGCTGTCTAACTACCACTTCGCATCCATTAGATACTGCCCACAATAGCGGTGTCCATCCATTGTTGTCCTTAGCATCGGCATTGACTTTGCCTGTGTCTAACAGCTGCTGGACTATCACGCTGTTTCCATTCCTTGCCGCATGCAAAAGCGGCGTGGATCCGCTGTTGTCCTTCGAATCAGGGTCAACCTTCCCTGTGTCTAGCAGCTGCTTAACTACCTCTTCATGTTTCCTTTCTACCGCCCACCACAGTGCTGTTCGTTCACAGTCGTCTGGCATGTCGGGATCTACCAAGTTACGTTGTAGAATAGTTTCAATATAAATAGCCAATCCGTCTCGTGCAGATTCGAGAAATAGGTCTTGCAAGACGTTGTTGGGGTCGAGAATTCTCCTTCTTGCAGTAAAAGTTTCATGATCTCTGGTTCACTCGAAAACGCTTCATCCAAAGCTGTTGAACCATAGGCGTCTTCCATCTCTACCAATGATGGCGCTCTCGAGAGCAAAATTCGAACAATTTCTTTGTGACGGTTTCTTGTTGCGATCATTAAAGGACATTCTCCAAGATCATTCTGTAAAGCTACCGGTGCACCATGTTGCAAGAGCATCTCGACCACGTCAGTGAGACCTCTCCTAGAAACTAATTCAAGTGCATCGGTATCATAATCGCTAATATCTTCATCGTCAGTGTCGTAGTCGTCTTGCCTCTCAGGACGAATATCCAATTCTGATGATCTAGCTGTGTTGGCCCCGGCGCTGAGTAGCTGAAAGATCATGCCTTCTAAAACGGAGTCTTGCAAAGGCGGCTGTTCTTTGAGTGCGAAGAATACGGCACCATCGAGCTTGACTTTCTTTTCAATCAGTATCGAGAGAAGTTTCATATCCCCATGGCTGATAACATGAGCTATTAATGCGGCCTGCCGCCCTAAGTGTTCGGGGCTAGCACCTGCTTCGACGAGTTTGAAAACGACCCCACGCATGTTGTACTCTAGAGCAAAATCGAGTGCTGTTTCACCGTTGTTGTTCTGTGCGTTGATGACGGTAGCACATGCCACTGAAAGGGGCGTGACACCGCAATCTTTGTTGGCATTATGCTGTCTCTGCTGGCCTTCGCAGTCCATTATTCGATCTAGCAGCACTAAAGCGATGTCCTGGTAGCCCTTTGTGATGGCGAGCATCAATGAAGTATCTCCGTCAGCGTCCCTGCCTTCGAACTCTTTGAAACCTGAGTCTAGCAGTGTATCGACCGCACTCATAGATCCAAAGGACACAGAGACATGCAAGGCCGTTGCTTGAATGAATGGCCACCCGAAAGGTTTGTATCGGCTATCTGGATCGAGAGCTCTCCATAGAGTGGCAAGCCTGCGCATAATCTCAGAGTTCGGCGTCCATTGCATTACGGAAATCAAGTCAGATTGGTGGACGCCTTCTTTTTCTACTTCCGTAATGTGCGTAAACAAGAACCGTACGGCGTACGGTGCTAACGGAGACTTAGATGAGACAACACCTCTTGGTAGGGTAGCATCCTCTAGTATATCTTCCAAAATCATGTATCGAAGACAAGACCTTGATATCTGTAGTTGACTAGATCCTATGAAAGAGTGTGCTGCAGTTAAATGATTGCCAAAGAGACCGGAAAACTCTTCTTTCAGGAAATCGGCCACCGACTGATCGATGAGTTGAGCCTCGCGATCTGAGTCTGGTCCATTGAGTTCATATTGCTCCCATAGTTCGCGGCTTTGGAAGCAGATTAGACCTCTGGAGATGTGCTTGACGTATCTCTCGAAATCGACCAAAGTGTCGGACCAACCTTCATGAGTTCGAAGATCGCGGGCAGTCCTATAACTCATGTTCTTATCGGTAGCAAGCGCATCCCGAAGCTCTTGGGCAGACAAGGGTCTTTCGGCGAAGAGTACCCACTGGAAGACCTTTATCATTTGATGCTGGTCCGCTGCTGGAACTCCATTGAGAATTGTTTCGTACATTTTGCTCAGTGTTTTCGGGCAGGTGGCGATTTTTTCGAGGAGTTTCTCTGCTTTGATGCCATTCAAGTTCTTGTCAACTATGCCCCTGGTCACAAGAAACACCCATTGAAATCCACCATTGGATTTAGATAGAATCTCAGCCTGGATCTGCTCACGCTTTGTCTCTGACGTAATGTCTTTCAACCGCTCCCGGACATACCATCGTATATCCTGATCATTCATTTTCTCCACTTGTATCGAGGGTATGGTGTCAAGCGCAAGGATCGGGTAGTGTCTTGAGGACAGACATATTCTGAATCGCGCATGCTTGCTTTTTGCCTGGTGAATAAGGTCTCTGAAATACGCTAGCAAGCTCTTTGCGGGGTCTTCTCCGCATTCGTCAAGTGCATCGATAAAAACGACGACATGCCGATGGTGAGTAGCCTCTGATAGTATGTTGGACAAGGCTTCCTTGAGTTCGTTCTCAGCCCATTCCCATGCATCTCTGCCGTAACGTTTCTCTTTCTCTGCACACTCAGCAGCTAGCTAAGTAAGGTGTTCTGGAAAGTGTTCGAGCATTGAGCTCAACAGCGCGCGGAATAACCCCAATGATGTCTTCTGCAAGGGCTTCCCTTGGCCATGGAAGAAGAAAGAAACAACAAGGTTGTCAGGGCTGCGCTCACGCATTCGCTTAACGTAATGTTTCATAAGCACAGACTTGCCCGCGCCAGGGTCTCCCTTGATCCAAAAGAGTCCCAAATCTCCCTCCATTCAGGTTTGGTACTCTGCATGTTCAAAAATCCATTCGCAGGTGTCTACGGCAGTATGAATATCATGGAACCGATGTTCTTGCTCCGGAAAAGAGAGTGATCTCAGGCAATCTGAACCAAGTCAGTAAGCTATTAGATGGCTGACGCAAGGTTTGCTTACCGCGCTGCTCAGATGAGAGTGATACTGACGCGGTAAATTTCTGCTGGCTTTGGTTGTTAGCAGAGTACTGCAATTGGAGTGAAGGAATAGCAAGGTTTACTCACTCTGTGGTGCCAGTCTCTAAGTCCTCTGTCCCGTCGACCTTCCTACGTTTGGCATCAGGACTACGAGAGCGTTCAGAGTTGCGTTCTTTAAGCGCATGGACATTAGCACTATCCAGCTATCAATCAAATGAAGTAAAAAAATGCTACTAACTTTTGGATTGTGTAGCATCTTCCGCTGTGCGCAACTCGGACACCTCTGCCTGCGGAATTGTCAACAGCACTTCCTTGGCGTACGCGGCCGCCGTCGCCGCTGCATATGGCTGCCACCACTTATTCTTGTGCGAGTCTGCGTAGTCGCAGATACCGCGGATAGCTAGACACGGGAAGCTATTCATCAGCCCTGTCGCCTCCATCTCAAAGCACAGTACTCCGCCAAGCTCTGTGCTAACCCTATCTCTCTCTATAGCGCTCCGCATCACCTGGTTACCAGACGCGATAGTTCCATAGTGTACCGCGACTTTCTTCCTAGCGTCACGAGTACGTCGAGTGATTTGTCTGCTAAGGTCCCACCCGTCGCATGTCTGCCCTTTTCCTCGATCGTCGGCTTCATGATCGTATGCTGCTTCGAACAGCACGTCGGGCCCAGCCTCACTACGCTGAAACTCAGCAATGCTCCCCTCTAGCTTAGCAACGTGCTCAGATAACTTGCTTCTGCCGCGCACCTCGTTCGCCCTCACTCGCACAAGAGCTGCCAACAGCAGCTTCGGAGGCGCGTTTAGCGACCCTGTACGCTCGAAACCGCTCGGTGTATTTTTGCCAATGTCGTACTGTACCACTCCAGCAAATATCCCATGGGGCTGGCTAGCCACTACGTCCCCTAGCCGGATGTCTGCTGCACTTGGGACGCCGCCGCCAATGCCTACCATCAGCCCAAACTGGATCTTCTTGAACGTCGCTCGCATCTGCATTGCCACCGCAGCCGCTGGGTTATTGCCAATCTGGCCAGCGGGCAGACACACAATGACGACATTGTGGCCGCCAATCGAGCCTAGTGCATAGAGGTTCTCGTCGTTGTCGGACGCGTCGTGCTTGAGGTCGAGGTGTTCTTCATCGAGCATCTCCTGCGCAGCCGCCAGTTCAATGGGCAGGGCACACACCCATCCTACTGTATAGTCTTCGCGACGCAGCTGGCGCGGCATATGCAAGTGTCAGAGGGAAGAAAACAAAAGAGAATTTGTAGATGAGGGATGAGAGTGGAGGTGTCAAGGTGTAGCATGGTGCTGGGTAACCTAACAGTCATGCTTGGTGCCGCTCAGCTGAGTTCTACTCAGCCTTGTTGCCTGCCCTTTAGCTGCCCGCCTGTTGCCAGCTGCCACGCTATGCATGCCGTGCGAGGGGTTAACTCTTCAGCTGAGCGCACGGCCGCAAGAGCTGGTTCAAGGTTCCAGCTGCTAATCAAATCCCCTGGTAGCCTGTCTGATACAGCGGGCGCCAGCGGGCCGTCAATTGGTCTCACGCACTACTACTAATATGCAGGCTAAGGCGCTAGGTCGGCAGCACGTCTGGACGATTAATTAACACCTGCAAACTGGGAATAAGGCCTGGCCTTGGAAAACAGAGACGACTGTTTTCTAGAAGAGATCATCGACCTCCAAGCTGGTTGAGCGCAAACGATCACGGTATTCGAATGGATAGACCGCGTAAGTGAACGTTGTTATAGCATAAATACTCTATCAGCTTCTGAGGTTCTAAGCACCCTCACATCACGGTAAGGCAGTTCTTCATTCAAGAACTTCTCATCTAATAATTTCATATTGCTTACTGAGTACGCGTTGGTTGATGAAGGTGATACATCTTTAGAAATGGATGAATACGTTGCTTTAGCCATTGCACCCTGGTAACCGAAACGAACCCTAATTCTTGTCAGGGTCTAATAGGATTTCGGATGACAGGTGGGGGTCATCTATGATCGGCGGAGTGCTATCAGCCAATCACATCTCCTGTGTTAGAGGCAAGGCCGCCGTGCATCACTAACCCGCTTCCGTACTGTCTATTGTTTTGCACTGAATAGTTTGCCATCCACCCATTACTAACAAACGAACTCTTCCTCCCTGACTACATCCCTATTCAATATTTTCATGCAATATTCATGGACGACTATTCAGTATCTGCTTTTTGGTTTTTCACGATTATCAAGAATGAAAGTAAGCGCTCGCACGAGCAGTCGCTTATGGTAGTAAGCTTCTATTATCGCGCTTACAGCCAATCTTCAGATACAAAAGAAGGGATCTCAGTATTTACTTGGTTGTTCATGTTGCCAAGATCAACAATTGACTGCAGTGGAAGGGGGCGCATGCAGTCGCGCGATTAGAGTCCGTAACATAAACTCTACTGCTAATCAATTCACTGCATAGAATGGTAGGGTGGGACACATGCTCATGTACAATACCTACTGAAACTTATTTTCATTCCTAAATACTCGAGACAAATTACAGTGAACATAAAGGTCATTGGCGTGCAACATGTGAACCAGAACATGACCTTGGCATGATGCATCAGCAAACTATCTGATATCTCCCAGTCGACATCGATACCCTAGCAGATTGGATGTGCATATACAAGATGTGCGTAGTTCTTTCATTTTCCAATTCGGGGTTATCAATATGAAGACGCCAGACCTCCTGTAAGTGGCACAGGTCCCATGGAATAAAGGATGAGGATATGGCAGCAAGAGCACTTTAGTGTCCTATCAGATCTGACAAAGCTGATAACTATCAACGCGTTGTGAGTCCAGATTTTTTAGATGGCTTCGGATTTCGGCTTTGTTGATCTCATCTTCATTTTTGAGACGCAAGGCCTGGCTGAGATGCTGATACCATTGTGTGACCGTCGAAGGTACTTGAGCGGCCAAACAAGAAAAGCTACAGTTTGTTACATCAATCATGAAATGGATCCTCTTCCGTAGCCGTTCCGGAGCCAAAAGGCTCGAAAAAGAAGCGGACTGCTCACGGTCCGTCTTACAAGAATTTGAAAGGAAGTTCAATTAGGTGACCGTTGGAAGCTATTAGTAAATGATACCAATGTTGCGGCTATTCCTGAGGAATCAGTGGATTGATTGGATCGACAATGGGGACCTGACGCTCCTATACAAGGACGGAACTTTCTATACCCTCTACTTGTCGGATGGATGGTCTATGGATGTTTGATATCTATGCTCGATTAACCTTGCGTTGAAACTATCACATTTTGGGACTGTGCTGTTTCCTAGTGGACACACCGAGGTTCATGCCCTATAGGACTGCATTCATCCTACCCGGCCACGGGTATCACCGATCACTAACCTGACATACCATGCTGGATATATCTCAAATTTACAAACTCTGAGTTTATATTTAGAGATTACAGCCAAATATCTGGGTACAGTAGATTTAAGTGATTGGAACGTTCCTGGTCTTAAAACGACTATCCTGGAAGCCTACGTTAAAGTTTCAGGAACTCGCACTTGCGAACCAGTGACTGGATTGGGAGTGTCAGAACAATTAAATAGTCTTTCAAGTTATTTTGTGTTGTAGGTTGAGATGCAGGCGCAGCTCAACTGGCCACTGCTGCTACCTAATAGGACATGTTGCATTAATTTAGCACGCCAGAAGGTCTCTTTGCTACCATGCACTAATACACAGGATAGTTTCTGGAAACCTAGATGCTTAACACAGCTTGTAAAATCCAAGTGGTCGTTACCTCCACTGTCAACGTTTCTGTTAGTAGCTTTTGTTCCATTGCACTAGTGCATTGCTACCCTATTTTTAGCACTTTCAATTCGGCTTCGATAGATCCGACGGTCCGTTCGGTGAAACGCATTCTCATCCGATTATCTAGTGAGTGAACTGCGCGGCTGATCTCGTACCCCTTTTTCTTCTTGTATACCATTAAATCCCTTCTTGATAGAGTCAAATCGAACATTCATCAGGATTAGCACGAAGCGCACCTCCAACATGGTGAGGTCTTGCGCGCTGCAATTCCGTAGTCTCCACCCAAAGGGAAAGATGAAATATATTCCCCATCATCCGTAAATCCCCTCTGGCATGATGGTCACTAGCTTCATTGATGCCCTCTGTGTTTTCAAGGAACCGGCTAAGACGGAAGCTTTCCGCACTAGGATCCCAATGCTTCGCGCCAAGTATGCTTGTTGACTCGGAGCGTCAAGAAAGAAAAGCAGGGAAAGCCTGACGAACAAAACGATGCCGCGCCGGGAAACACAGATTATTGAGCGCGTTTCGGCCGATTTCTTTTGTCCTGTACTAGTCTGGGGTGAGCCTGGATCGTAGACTTACTATGTACATCTATACGCGACTCTGTTCAAGATAGAGCGGTGATCCAATACGAAGATTATCTGATCTACTGTGACTAAAAGCCTTCTTCTTCGACAAGTGGCTTAAATGATAGCATTAGAACCCTACCTATATGACCAAGAGATCACAGTTGTATGACTCAATATGTTTTTTCTCGTGCTTCGCAATAGCCTATAGCCACCACTAACAAGCGTGCGGATAGCCAGAAGAAGCGATTATGTGCATATAACGGTCACTAGCCGACGAGATGAACAACGTACTGTATTATCCTCGGGTTCGCGGCATTGTAACTCCCGAAGGACATTAGTAAGGCACTATATGTTACAGGAGCCAATAACCGTGTGGCGGTGTGGTTACTGGCTCGGCCGAGGCATTGTGATGGTTGCAAGGTTGCATACTTACTAGTAGATAGTATACGACTAACACATCTTTGATTTGACACATGACACGAATAGGACCGCTTTCATTCAATGATTGCAAACTCACAAAGAGAGATGGGACTGTAGTTACACTGTTACAAAGAGTATAAAAATGGAACTTGGCTTTGGGCCGCGGGAATAATTATGCGATCATAGGCGAAAATGCGGCTGAGTTCCGTGTGGGGGAAAGAGGGGCGATTTCGGTTAAACAACACGGGGCATGTCTCCTTCTACCGAACATGTACGGAATACTATTCTATGGGATTTGCGAGTTGCGGGGCTAATTTAATGCAGGAGACTTCATCTGGCACGGCCCCAGTAATCCTGCCTACAACGTGCCCCAATAGTACGTGAACGCGCTCTATGAATTTGCAATGCAAGCGTATACTTGCCTAGGGCCCCCGGTAAAGAAAACACGCCTTACGCCCTAAAGCACCCATGTGCGGGGTTAAATGCTCAATATCTCCGTGTTAAGCCACCGACGATACGGGCATAGACGTGATTGCACACCCCTGGCTCGTACTTGGCTGCTAGTGATCTAGCCGCATTCCATCTTGTGCCTCTTAAGCAATCATGCTGCTGTTTGTACGCGTACGTTTGTGCCAGCTATTTGCTTTGCTTGTTCTCTGGCACAGATACAAACAGTTGAAAGGCATATACATCTCACTCCCGCTGATTTAACTACTAGTTACCTCTGAGTGTTCTCTACCAGCCTTTTTTATTTCCGAAACGACGAGCTGCACGATACCGTCTAAGCATCAAATGATAGCATCTTGACTCAAACGCAAGGCCCCTTCTATCTTTCACACATCGACACCATGTCCGAACGAGGGCCGTCAGCACTCGATCGACACCCCACAAGAAGCGAGATCATCGAGCAAGCAGTAGCCGAAGGCCACGATGCAGATATCCCAACCAACCTTGGCTCAATACACCAAGTCCCAACTCACCTTTCCGACAACGCAACCCGGAAACACACGGCCAAAGACGAATACGAAACAGGCGAGAAAGATGTCGAAAAGGGCACCACCAATTCAATATCCAGCGACGACGACACAAAAGCAGACGATGACCACGACCCCAACATTGTCGATTTCGACGGCCCAGATGACCCAGAGAACCCGATGAACTGGACAGCCTTCAAGAAGTGGGGCACGATATCTCTCGTCGCTGCAATCACCTTCCTCACACCCCTCGCGAGCTCGCAGTTTGCACCCGGTGTACCCGACGTCATGCGCGAGTTCCACTCGACTAGCAGCCTGCTCGCAAGCTTCATGGTGTCAGTGTACGTGCTTGGCTACGCAAGTGGGCCCATGATTATCGCGCCACTATCTGAAATGTACGGGCGATTGCCACTATATCACATTTGCAACTTCTTATTTATCATTTTCACGATTGCGGCGGCTGTAGCGACAAACATGACGCAGTTTATTGTGTTTCGTTTCTTCATGGGCTGTTTTGGGGGGGCACCCATGGTGCTTGGGGGTGGCACGATTGCGGATTTAATTCCGAGAGAGCAGAGGGGCACAGCCATGTCGGTGTGGATTATGGGGCCTAGTAAGTTAATGTGATCATTCAGGTATGGAAGTGTGGTTAATGCGTTTTGATGTAGCCATTGGACCTTGCGTCGGTCCTGTGATCGGTGGCTTTCTTACAGTTGCAAAAGGGTGGAGATGGAACTTTTGGTTTGTGGCTATACTGGTAAGCTTCGCATCACGATATCCAACGAGTTTGACTGACTTGACCTTCAGGGTGCCGCGTTCTTCATTATGTCACTTATCCTCATGTCAGAAACGTCCGCCGTCACCATCCTCCAGCGCAAAGTCAACCGTCTCAAAGCCTCAACCGGCAACTCTAAACTGCGCTCCAAACTCGACACAGGGCTTACTACCCAACAGCTCTTCCGATACTCGATTGTCCGCCCGGCTAAAATGCTATTTTGTTCGACAATTTGCTTTTCTATTTCCCTTTACATCGCCATCACATACTCCTACCTCTACATCCTCTTCACCACCTTCTCAAGTGTCTTTGGGGGGCAATACGGATGGAAGGGTGGGATAAGTGGTCTGTCGTTCCTAGGTCTCGGTATCGGCTCAGTCATTGGACAATTGGTATATATTCACTATGGCAACAAGATCGTCGACAAGCACATCAAACGCGGCGACTTTTGCCCTGAGCATCGCCTATACATGATGTGTATTGGCGGCATCATTCTCCCCTTTGGCCTGTTCATTTACGGCTGGAGCGCCCAGTATAAGACGCACTTTATGGTCCCCGAAGTTGCAACAGGCTTGATTGGATTTGGCCTTTTAATGTCCTTCATGCCCGCGACCACGTACCTGGTTGATGTGTTTACGGTGCATGCGGCGAGTGCCATGGCAGCAAGCACTGTACTGAGGAGTCTGGCTGCAGCGTTCATTCCACTAAGCAGTCGGACAATGTACGAGAAGATGGGGTATGGATGGGGAAATAGCATGTTGGGGTTCATATCATTGGTAATGGTGCCGATGCCCTTTTTTTTCATCAAGTTTGGGGAGAGGATTCGGGCGAGAAGTGTAGTCAAGTTGTAAGGTGAGGAGGGTAGAATTGCATTTCTTCGTGATTGAAAGACCGCTGGGATCGGTCGTAGTATGCGGCTAGAGCCGTGACGATGATTGGTACACATGTATAAACATCATAGCAGGGTATAGTCAGTAAAACGTGTCTACGTACTTAAATATACAAATTAGGAAGCTATTCCAATACGAGTAATCATAGAGTTTGTGCGCCATCTAGAGCGAGGCAAAAGAGAAAGAAAGCACTCAGCCAGAGCAGCATGGTCTAAACCACATTAATGCGCGAAAGACAGTGCTATTTGTACATGCGTGGTTCAACTCTCAAGACATGGATAGAAATGCAAAAAGAAAAAAAGGAACGATGCGGAGGAGATTCGAACTCCTGCGGCCGAAGCCATATGATATCTAGTGAATTCGAGTCATACCCATTAACCACTCTGGCACCGCACCTGAATGCTGTGGTGATTGATGAAAATTTTCGTTTTCAAATAAAATCTATAGTGCAACAAAATGCCGGAGTGAAGTGAGGTATGTGTGATGTGGGGCAGGGCCACTCCCATCCATTTCGCCAACATAGGTTGTGGAACATCAGGTACTAGCATGAAATCGCAGTCTTTGCACGGGAAAATAAAGCAATTGTTTAATTCCTCACGGGTATCAAATAGACGACGGTGTTGTGGCTGGAGATCCACAAAATAATCATGAATGCTTTGATTTACAGTACACATATTTTGTTTACTGAATGACAATTCTAAACTCTATTCCACACAGGATATAAATATCATCAAACCCATTTCTTTATTACTCCCAAACTCCCGCTCATTGAATAGGGTCTCACTGCCAAAACTTTGCAACATCCTCAATCCTCAGACACTCTGCCTCTTTATGCACTCTCCTCGCAGAAGCAGCGTCCTGTCGCGCCGGCTCAGAAGCTTGTATTCCCCAGCGCGCAAGTTCTTCGGGACTCTCTGTCCATTCCTCTTCACTGCAGACCTTAGGTTGCGAAACAGCAGATTCTTGAACGTGTTGTTGTTGCGTTCCTTGTGTTTGGCAATGCTCGGTGTACTCATAGAGCGTGTGCCGTTGAGCGCGGCAATGACCAATGGTATGGTCGTGTTGGTTTGTTGGTACAGCTGCGATGATTGTGGTAGCCGTCATGTTTGGCGTTATATTTGCTGGTATCTCCTATTGTGGTTGAGATGCAAGCTTTAATGTGTGTATGTGTAATGTAGATGTAATTGGTGATGTTTGTTGTGATGATGGGAACGAAAGTGGCAGGTACTCGAAGCCTTTTATACGAATGGTTAGCGGACGAAGTCATGCAATCACGGAGCGTGGACGGGAACTTGTGCGACGACAAGGTGACAAGTGCAGAAGACGCGACAATGTGTGGCGTTATTGCATTGCATTGGGTAAGCTAAGTTTGGTGATGGTGGTGAGATTGGGAAGTGGCGCCACCTTCGCCACGTGAGCGAGAAGCAGCGCTACCAACGCAGCCAAAGACAGAATGCCACAGAACTATGGAGATAGAAAAATAAGTCGAAATCATGGTATAAAGCACACACAAATGGGTATCCTAAGCTCAAGCCAGCTCGACTGAAATACGAGGAAAAAGTTCAAGGAAATCGGTAAAAGGAATTACGGCTTCAACAGTCACCGGCACGCGAAGACTCTGATACTGGCGGCGAGGGAGGGTGCGAGGTATCCAGATATGTCCTCTTCGCATCCGGCAGCTCATCCGTTTCCGCTTCTGTGCGTGCGCGCTTGTGTAACGCATTGGCTGATTCGACGTTTATGTGCGGTAGTGTGGATTGGTTGATCTGGCGCTGTGACCGTTTTGCTTCCTTTTTCTTAGCCACAGCCTTCTTCCACTGTGCCACGACGCGCACGACGGAAGCAACGCGCTCGAAATGCGACATGGGAGGTGCAGATTCCATGTCCACCCACTCAATCTTCCTTAGACCCATTAAAGCCTTATTGGCAAAGGATTTGGAGAGGGCTTTGGTCATAAACTCAATTTGCTGCTGATTTAGGACTGGATCTCGGAGACCAAAACGTAGGGTTAAGTAACCCCTTGGCCTGGTCCGCCAACTAGGCAATTGCAAGGCATGAGCTTTCGCAAGTTTCAGAGGTGCCAGAAAGATATGTTGTTCGCTGTAGTGAACGCTCTTGCCACGCGACCATATCTGGGACGGAGTATCCTTGCGGCGGGGGTCCATGTTGATACGCTGATACAGACGAAACGTAGATATCGGGCCCTCGCCGTCCTTGTCCAGAAGCTCCTTGAGAGCATCAATGAGCGCGCGGGTATACGAGTTCTTGCCAGGAGCTTCAGTCGTCTGGTCGATTGCACATGCGCTGAGGAGCTCAAATCGCCTGTGGCCATCCTTGGAAGACTTGACGAAATTGCTCGAGTAGCAGGTATCCAGAATGGTCAGGACATCTCCCTCGACATCCTCATGCCTGAGGAGGTCTTCTGCCTTGTTCCAAGTTGCGCGGGCGGTCGTGCGGAATCCTCTGTCCTGGAGCAGAGCGTTATTACGGAGACTGCCCGTAAGTTCGAGGCAGTGTTTCTGGTCGTTGAAGACGCCATGGCCGGTATAATATACAATCAAGAGGTTGTCTGGTCCGTCGTTATTGCAGATGAAATCGCTGACATAGCTGTCTAGCTGGTGCTGTGGCTTCTTTACGACATTGAGTTCGACGATGCTGGTGGCGTAGTTGAATCGTTCACGGAACAGAGAGCCGAGTTCCCTTGCCTAGAAAAGTCAGACGGTGACGTACGCCAACACGTGTTTCACACCAACTCACCTCTTCGCCCGTCTTGAGCTCGTCAAGGTCATCCGCCCACTTGATGATCAGCACCGCGACATGCGAGTACCCCTCCGGCAGGTCCATATTCCGTGCAATGGCCTCAGCCCACCAGTTCTGCATCTCTGCGGCTCTTTCTTGGTATTGAGCATCTGCTGCGCTTGAGGCGCTTTCGGGCATGCGCCCATCGCTCTGCTGAACCGGTCCATCTTGGGATGGCTCTTCGTCAATCGATTGTATCCGTATGTCGGCATGGATGACTTTGTTTGGATATGGGTTCACGACGCGAGGAGCCGCCTCCGCTACCATTGTTTGCACGACGTGCGCGCCAGTGTCTGAGGAGAGAGCCATGAATCAAGAGGACAGCGGGGTTGCTGCAGAGGGTGAGGTTTGCAGCAACCAGCCATGATTAAGAAAGCGTTCGCAGTGGCTTTTAGCCCCCATATTGGCGGGACATGCACGACAGGCGCGAGCGGGGAGATGTGGTAGATGCGAGGGCCAGCCTGCCAATCAACGCCGGGCCAATTTCCGCTTGGGGGCCGCACACGGAGCCTCCATTGTCTATTTTCGACCATCGTCTTACCGGAATCATCGGTGCCGTGTGCGAACGCTGCTCATGGCAAACCGCACATGGGAATGTTGGCTTACTCAATCAATGTGCGCCTCCAGCGCGAGCTGATAAGTAAACGGTGTTGCTCGGACAAGGCACAATCGGTGCCGACGCAGCGGCTGTGCAAGCACACATTTGGGCCCCCATCTGTAATCATACCAGTCACAAACCTGTGCTGCCTAGGGCTGCAGCAATCGTCCTTCTGAGAGGCCAGCAATAAGGCCTTGTATATTAACACCTGATTTCTCTCCCCAAGGGCATCGTCCACAAGGCTATTCTGCCTCACCTCTCGCATCTCCCCAGGCCATGGCAACCACCACACTCGGCACGCAGCACATGCAGCCTACTGAAGACATTCACGCAGCTGACAGTCAGCCACACGAGGACTTCCTGGCCTCACAGCCGGAATATGAAATTCCAGACACCAAATCCGGCGTGCGCGTGGATCCCGATGCCGCAATGGTAAGCTCGGGGTTCTTCATTACACATGCAATGCCGTCTCACAATGCCTTAGGCAAGCGCGCGCTTCAAGAAAGGTGATGTCGTCCACAAGCCAGTCTTCGTCAACGGTTTGCGTAGCAAGGGCGTCTTCACAATCTACGACCGCAGGCCCAATCCCGCGGGCTATGTCGAGTACAAGCTCAAGAATGTCTACGACATGAGGGTCGAATCTGGGTGGACTCGCGAGAAGGAACTGAAGCCTGGTAACTAAGCATTGTCACCTCACCTTGCCATGTGGCTCAGCTCACCGGTAGCTGCCAGGCAGCTGAAATCAAGGCGGGTGCAACCAATCGCACATGAGGCGTTAGGGGCGTTCGGGGGCTGAGCTTTATTGAGGGGACAACAATCCCCGTCCAAAGTCATGTCTGATGGCTATGCAATGTCTGTTCCGCCACACTTTTACGAGCCACATTTGTTCTTAATGTCTGTCTGACCATTTCCTGAATCTGCGCAAAACTTTTCATCCTCTCTCCTATTGCATCTTCGGTGACGTGAAGAGTTGCGCTCCCTCTCAGGCCCACAATGACCCCTCCTCGAACCATGACGGGAGACACCTACGTCGAAAAGGCCCCCGAATCCCCAGCATCACAAACAAACACAGATGCGACTTTAGCTGAGGAGTTTGTCGAAACCGCCGACGACACCCACTCCACGATCCATCCGTCCGTGCGGACAGATTCAATTGATATTGAGAGTGCACAGCCTCGTACGTGTTCCCACCCGCCCATTTGGCCCCCAAAGTCTGCCTGCCGGTCTTGGCTCAACGCCCCGTCTCGTCATGCAGCCAGCCATCGCATGTGGAAACGCCTTGCCATCAGCACACATGTGCATCATGGCTCGGAGATTCAGGACTGAATGCATCGAGACGCCACATGCGCTTCGTGGAAAGCAAATAAACTAATGTTCGGATAGAAGGGAAGGAAAAGCGCCCCAAATTGCTCCAACGGATAACGGTGCCTTTCCGTTCGGCACCTGAACCGGAATATGTGACTGAAAATAGAACGCGCAAGTGTATGCAGTACCATTTCCTTAGATCGCTCATTTCTCACAATTGGCAGTGGAGGAAACCCCCAATGGATTTCCCAGACTTGCTGCATTCCAAGCGAGCGAACCAAATTTCTCCCTATACCGCTCTTTCAGCTACCTACATTCACGTGTCCTGCTTGACCTGCAGGATCAGATCACTTGTCTAGAGAAAGAGCTGGACGAAATTGATTGGGAAGATCATGACGAAGATGCCGACCGCTTGAAATCGAGAGACTATGATGTCCAGCAGCCTTATGGAGAAGGGGAGCCACGTACCCGTCGAGTTATACTTCGTGAGATCCAGTCAAAGCTATTAGAGTATGGTAAGTATCGAACGATCCAAAGTGGAATTGAATTCCAAGGCTGACAATCACCTCTAGACGAGGTACTCATTAAGGCAAGGACACTAGAGTCGTTTCAGAGACCTTCAGACCGCAACTACCGCAGCGTCCGGCGCTATTGCCACAATCAAAAACCCCTTATGGACGCTGAAATGGACTCTATCCGCACCAAGGAAGACATTGTCTCTCTACACAACGGCCGCGAATGGGCTACTTTCGACGGTGGCGTAGAGACAGTAATTGGCCAAATCGACCGCCTCCTGCAAAAGGTCTTCCGAACAGAGTCTTTGCCACTCCAGGTAATTACTCGTCCTTGTGTGGCAAACTCCGTCACATGGTGCTGACTGCTGCTGCTTAGAAATACTTCCGCACGCCAGAGGCGCAAGAAAAAACAACAAATCCCTACGTCTCCTTCTACAGCAGCTCCCGCATAGACAAACTCGTCAACGTACTCATTACCGTGGTTATCTTTTGTCTTCTCGTCGTCCCTGTAGTCACCATGTACCAGCTCACAAGTACCGCTACACATGCTGAGCCCAGCCCTGCCGACAAGAACGCTACTGCTGCTGTGGATATAGATAAGAGGGACACTTTCAATGCGGTTGGCGTTTTAATTGTTTTCACATTACTTTTCAGTGCTGCTATGAGCTTACTCACAAAAGCGGCCAGACACGAGTTGTTTGCGGCGTCTGCAGCTTATTGTGCCATCTTGGTTGTATTCATAGGGAATTTTACGGGGCCTGGGAATTGATAAGCGTGTAATGGTAATGATTAATGATAACGAGTTACGATTGAAAACACTTATTGGTGGCCGGTGAACGTCAGCCTGGTAGTGAGGAAGAGGATCAGTCCCAACATGCCTTTTGCTACTCCCGCAGAGTTGGCAAATGTTCCTCTTACCTCGAATTCAAGAGCTTCGTGATGAGCCCGTTCTTTTGCTTGGTGTTCTACATCGCATACATGTGTCAAGGCCTTATTGGTGGATTAGGATAGCTGGAGGTAAACGGTACCTACTACAACAACCTAATAACTCATTAACACCAATACCATGCACCTTTTGGCTATTCAAAATTAGTCGATACATACATTCGTACTTTTGTGGGTGTCATGAACCTTTCACGTGATTCTTCACACTGTTTGTGATTATCTTAGGTGCAATATGGGCTACTATCAAACCAAATTTTCGTCCGGCTATTTCAGTTTACTCAAGAGACCAGATATATGATGTACGGACTACTCAATTGAAACGATTTTGACAAGGCCAAACAATTCTTTTCAAATTCCTTCGATGCTACGGTTAATTCTCAGCGGGCACTCGACTGCCACGTAGCCCACTGATAAAGCATATCACCTTGGTGAATATTCTGTCCTTCACTCAGCTGCTCAACAGACCTGCCAGATCCATTGTTGTAAGTTTTAATCCCCTGCCTGTTTTTGCTGCTTTCTTGGTTCCGACATTGCGCCTTAGCACAGGCCAAATTTCTTTAGATGCCGCACGGATGTCAGACTAAATAAGATAGATGAGCACAGGAAATACAAGAAAGGACCAACCGAGGGTTAATACTATTGTGTTTCACAATCAAGAATGTTAGTGAACCCTGTTCGGTTCACTCTCACAACCGTTTCTATGGTGAGTCAAAACAAGGGCTTTGAAGACGACTTCATGGGTCTCAGACACCCCGGAAGCAACCGGAAAGTCTGACCACGAATACTTGTATGCCGCCCGTAAGCAGAGACGCGATTCATGCTTAAAGTTTGAACCATAAGGTATTAAATGATCCCTTTGTGTGATACTCGTTCTCTCTTCTATATTCCCACCCAGCTGCTCTTGTAAACTAATGTAGTCTGAATAACAATTATACAATAAGGCCTAACTACATATCACTTTGAGTAGATGCGTTTTTCAACTACACACCAGTATCATTCTCCCATTATCGGAAGTTCTCGGAAATCTTACCATGTCATTCCTTCTCAACTACGTCTTCGGACAACAACAACATGGTCCAGAGCGCATACCAACGGATATAGTCATACCGCTAAATAGCCGGGATGATAGGATGGAACACAGGAACATTGCATTAGAACTCACTATGCGCTTCGACGATGTTCTCGATGCCCAAAGACTCGCGGATGCACTTTGGAAGTTGCTCGAGAAGCCCCGTTGGAGAAAATTGGGAGCACGACTACGCTTGAACAACGAAACTGGACGACTTGAGAACCACATTCCGGCGCAGTTTACCAAGGACCGCCCCCCAATTGATTATACCCAAAGGACGTATGATATGAAACTGGAGGAACATGCAATCTGGCGCATATTCCCAAGTGTTGAAGACAATGATCGTATACAATCATTTGAAACCTTGCCTGTGACGACTGAGCTTACGCCGTCGGAGGGCGGTCCAAAAGTGATGGAATACTGGACTCACAGCGACAGAGCACAGGCAGGGTTGGACATTGCTAATTTTCAAGATGCGACATTGGTCACCATAACGGGGTTGCATACACTCACGGATGCCTTAGGACTCCATACGCTATTGGATGCATGGGTCGCAGTCCTAGAAGGAAGGGATGAAGACGTGCCAGAAGTCTGGGACTACGATGTTGACTACTTGAAGGATCTTGGCGCGCTTCCAGATGAGCATGAAGAAGATGAAAAGAAACAACCTTCGATCTGGACGGCAGTATCAAGCTTGAAGGACTGGATATCGAGGCTACCGAAGCTACCGAGCTTCAAGCTCATCCTTGCTATCCTTCACTGGCGCCTGTTCCAGACCCCCAAGCCCCAATGCGACCGCAAAATGTACATACCAGCGTCCTGCTTCGCCCGACTACGCAAAGAAGCCATGAACGATCTCGCCTCACTCGACCCTTCCGAAATAACCTACAGTACCTCTGCCCCTACCAAAACCACCCCGTTCCTCTCCGACGGCGACATCATCACCGCCTGGCTAGTCCGGCACCTCGTAACCTCCGACTTCGACCTGCCAAAGTACCCTCTCGACCGCCTAGTCTTCATTCTCAGCGTCCTCGGAATGCGCGACGTACTAAGCGAAGACACGGAAAAATACAAAGCCCTAATCCCAAAAGGCAAAGCCTACGTCGGAAACGCCACCGCTGGCCTCTACACGCACATTGCGCTAAAAGACTTTCTCGAGCTCCCCATAGGCCACATAGCCGCTAAGATCCGCAAAAGCATCGTCAACCAGAGCAGTCGCGAGGCGGTCGAAGCTACGCACCGCGCCCAGCGGCTCGGTCGCTTCGACCACGTGCTGCCGCCGGGTACGACGATGATTCCCAAGATAATCATCATGACTAACTGGAACAAGGCGAAGTTTTTTGAAACGGACTTTTCGGCTGCCTTGGTACACGGTGCGAGTGAGGCGGGCAAGGAAGGGGGTAAGAGAGGGAGACCGTCGTATTATCATACTAGAGGGATATTTAAACACCAGAGTGACTGGGTGTCTTTGGCGCACTTGACGAATATAGTGGGGAAGGATGCGAAGGGTGGTTATTGGCTTAATTCGACGATGGCGAAGGAGTCGGAGGAGAAGTTTTTGAAGAGTATTGCGAATGCGTGAAGGAGATATCTTGGAGCAGGCCAGATGATCTTGGTTACAGTCCGGAATTGATTTCATAATGCAGTCGTTTTTGTTTTGTTTTCTGAAATAGAGGAAGCTGAGATCTACCAATCAAAGTTTGAGTAAACAACATGTTGGCTCTTCCACTCGATACAATGTCAATGTTCGTGTTTTAGTCGTCTCTAACTCCCAATGCATACTGTGCTAGGTCCAGCTCTCGCACAGTCGCTCCATCAATGCAGAATACGACTTTCCCAACTCTCGGCGAAGCTTCTTTATTCTCTTTCCATTCTTGAAACCAGATTTGAACGTATTCCTGCACATCTTCGAGAAAATATTTTGCTCTTTCGACATTGGCGGGGTAAAGTTGTTTGAAGTAGAGGTGGGCAAGGCCATCGATTATTCTCACGGGCACTTCTGATTCACCTAGGAGTCTGTTCCCGTCTCTATAGATACTCGTGTCGACATGGAATGCTAGCGTATTGGTCTTGAATATGAAAGGGCTTCCTATTGGTTCGCCAGAAAAGGGCTGTTCCATGAATTCGGAGAACGTGTTGACGATGGAAGTGCCGGTGTTTCCGTTACCAACAAGGTTGTTCAGCGGATTCAGTGCTCGCCAGTTCAAGTACCTTGTAGCTGGCAAGCAGTCCTTATCTATACTCTTGCAAGCACCTGCTACGGAGTCCGTATTCCATTCATCTCGTAGTGAGCGTTCGTGTTCAGTGCAGCAAAGAATGAAATGGACATCGATTCGGTCAAAGGCGCCGTCTTTCCGCACGGACAGATTTCGCCACGTGGGCCAAATCCAATGGTCGTCAACGATTGCGACGTCGAGGTCGAGAGTTTGCAGCTTCTTTGAGAGATAAATTCGAGTTTCCAGGTAGAGTTTCCGACTCGTGAGCAAGAGATTAAGTGCAGGGTGTCGTTCGTCGAGTTTCAGTTTAGGGACGCAATATATGTTTCTAGGGAACAGGCCTGTGTCTCCCACCGGACGGTAGCGTTTGCTACCCTCTGGCCAGTGGATAGAAGTGACTATGAGATCGATAATCTCGAAGAGAAGTTCACTCGGTAAATTTGATAGTCTCGCCATAGCTGTGTGGAGCGTCATGACGCTCTTCGATGAAGGATGTTCGCCTGTTTTGGGCTGCGCCCTAGTGGTACTACTAGTAGGTACTAGTAGGAGCATGATGTAATTACCCCACTAACCTTTTGCCTAGTCCCCTTACACCAGCTGTTGTTGTTTCTTCTCTCACACGAGTACAATCGGCCCTACTATGACTTCGCCTCTTGCGGCTGCAAGCATTTGAGACATGCTCGATCCATAATTGTGGCGCATGCTCCCGTTGCGGTTAGCGTGGATGACTCATTATATCTCACTGATGCATGAGCTCCAGGCACAGCTCCAGTCATACTTATTATTACCTCTTTTGGACACATGGTTTATGCTCTGAGTGGACTCGCATGGGTGGAGGTGTATTCTGGCTCAGCATAAGTATCATTCTATACTCATTGACATTCAACATCACCACCACTTTTTTCGTTCACGTGCACACGATACCCCTTCGCGATTTCTCTCTATTTTACATTTCTTTTCGCAATTATCCCAGCATTTTAAACAATGGCGTCTGCGGAGGAATTGACAGCACCCACACGTATTTCAACAACATCGTATGATACGGCCCTTTGCATTATACCGCCCAGGTCGCAATGCGGCTACGTGGATCAGTTGCGAGAGCTCTACGACAAGGCTTTTGGAAGATGGCCAGCACACGTCAATCTCATATACCCATTCGTAGCACCCGAGCAGCTTCCACAAGCGCAGAAACAAATCCAAGACTATCTTGCAACGCGCTTGGATCAACACAAACCAATCGATGTGGAACTAACCCAAGCCGGGTATTTCACACAAAAGAACAGGTGCACAATCTTCCTTAGCGAGGACAGAGCCAAGGACGATAGTGACGACTCAAATGCGACCCTTGAATCACTACGGAAATTGGCGCTGGAAGCTATAGGACAGCCTCCTCCTCGATCTACCTTGCATCTTACTCTTGGCCAATCTGAGGACAATACAGTCTTCGCACGGGAATATCTCTTGGACAAAGCCAAACTAATACCACACCTACGATTTAGCGTTGGATCGCTTGCTATCCTAGTACGTGAACGAACGACTGGTTCCGATTCGACAGATTGCATGCGCCTTTTCTCTACCATTGACATCTGCTCCTCTGATGTCGTCCCAAGGCCCGACAGCCCTAATTACTGGGTGCGGAGCCTTCCTTCGAAAGCTGAGGACACTCAAGATGAAATAGTTCAACAGGAGCCCAGTCAAGGAGTGCAGCCAGGATCGACATACTACTTTGATGAAGATGAATACAAATGGTCGATTTACACTGCTGAGGAGCATGAAGAAATCGAGGTGGAGACGCTCACAGTCGCGAGCTACAACGTCCTAATCGATAGCGAGTACCCCCCAACACATGATCGCGATTCTTTGCTCGTCGTTAACATCCTCTCGGATCCCGCAATGGCCGATGTCTTAGTGCTGCAAGAGATGTCGGATGACTTCCTATCCTACATGCTCGGCGACAGCGAAATTCAGCGAAGATATCCTTTCGTTTCCCACGGACCACCCGAACAACCGGACATTGGACCGCTACCTAGTTTGCGAAACATTGTTGTTCTGAGCCGTTATCCGTTTTCGTGGAAGGCAGTACCATTTTATCGAAAGCACAAGGGCGCCATTGTCGCACAGTTTCGAGGGTTGGCCACATCTGGTTCGTCGGGCTCGGAAGGTTTGGTAGTCGCCAGTGTCCACTTGACCGCTGGCCTTACTGATGGCTCGACTGCAACTAAACGAGCTCAGATGAAAACCCTCATCAGCCATTTGGAGCAAAACTATGCGAATGAGCCATGGATCATTGCAGGCGACTTCAACATTGTCACCTCAACTTACACCATTGAGACCGCTTGTAAGAACAAGTCCATCACCGAAGAGACCGCGAACACACTCTCTTCTATAGAGACTTCGATTAGTGATGCTGGTTTGTTCGATGCCTGGGCTGTTGCCAGAATTGAAGGAACGGACCAGACAAGCACTACTGACCTGGGAGAGCTATACGAAGGCGAAGAATCTGCGACGTTTGATCCACAAAACAACAGGCTTGCTGCCGGAACCACCACCACTTCACACGATCGCCCACAACGCTACGACCGGATACTGATTCGCCCAAACAACACTCTTCATGTGATCCGGTTCAATCAATTTGGTCGGCCTGAGACTATTGATGGTGTGCAAGTAGTCGCTAGTGATCACTATGGAGTGAGAGCAAGATTAAAGATTGGGCATGGTGGAACGATCGACAGTGCAATGGATGCCGACTCCAGCAACCAACCCTCGGTCCAACTGAAACGCGCAATCGCGACCTTGACGGAGTCTTCAGACATTTCTTCAGCACTTGAGGTCCATGGTATGATTCCCAACGATGAGCAAACAGCACAGCGACAAGAAGCATTTGCGCTCCTCCAGCGAATTGTCTTGGACACTAGTGAAGATGCAGAGACTGGACAGTCTGGTATTCCACTAGTCATAGTACCAGTTGGCTCGTATGCTCTGGGTGTTTGGACATCCGGTTCAGACATTGACTGTCTTTGCATTGGCTCCATCAGCTCAAAGACATTCTTCAAGCTTGCTCGACAACGCCTCGTTAAGGCCGGAAATCCTCAAGTGCGCATTCTGAGAAAGGTTGAAGCTGCTACTGGTACTATGCTCGAACTTTCAGTCAATGGCATCCTGATGGACTTGCAGTATTGCCCTGCAGCGCAAGTAGTAGAAAGGTAAGTCCTTACTTTGAATCGTTCCTATTAACAGTACTGACGTGTTTTGCATAGGTGGTCCGAATTTGCAGAAATCCCCGCATCCGACCCCATCTTCAACCTTTCTATGCTCTCGCTTCGCAAATTGAAACCCTACCGCGACCTGCTATACCTCCAACGTACAATTCCGTCGCGATCTATCTTCCGCCAGGCTTACCGATTAATCAAGCTGTGGGCTGTTCAGCGCGGTCTCTACGCTGCAAAATTTGGTTATCTGGGCGGGATGCACATCACGCTCCTGCTCTCCTGGGTTTGCAAGAGTCTAGCACATGACGTTGGCTCAGTAAGTGTGGCAGACATAGTCGTGAGCTTTTTCCAACACTACGCAAACTTTGACTGGTCAAATGATATGGTGTACGATGCGTTCTTCCACAAGAAGAAGCCGCGATATAACCGCAGTGCAAGAGAGCCCATGGTTGTTCTCAGCTTCCATGCACCCAACTCTAATTTCGCAAACAAATCCACGGTTCCGGGTTTGCAGATGTTGATCAAGGAGTTCAAGGCTGCCGATATGAAGCTAAGCGAGCCTGGTATGACCTGGCAAAAGTTCTTCGGCACATCATCAGATCTGGCCTCAGAACCTCATCTTCCTTTTGGGGCTGTTGAGTTTCTAAACGCTTACAATGACTTTGTCAAAATTGATGTTCAGTTCTGGGGTCGTATGCTTGCAAAGGGCAAGAGTTTGGTTGGCTGGGTTGAGTCGCGATGCATATCTATCGTCGTTGGTAAGTACTCTCAGACCCGAAATAATACTTGGACGATCTGACTGATCATGCAGACATCCACAAAGCTCTTCCAGGATCAGAAGTACGGGTCTGGCCAGCTCTATTCACAGATGATGCTCCCGATAACTCGACCGACAGCAACGACTTTCAGGGATGTTACTTGATTGGCCTGTCGAAAGCCGCAGAGGGTAGCTCGACTGGCGGGCCAGAAGACAAACAAGAGGCCAGAAGATCATTAGAAAAAGCGCTTGATCGCTTCCTGACCCAGCTCCGAACCGATGAGAAGAACTACGACTCAAACACCTGCTGGATTGATGCATCGCTAGTGAAGAGGCGTGATGTCAAGGCTCTACAGCTAGATGAGCGAGAATGGGGACACTACGTCATGTGTATGGACTCCGATTCAGAAGACGAAGAAGAGCTTGACGAAGAGCTCGAGGACGCCGATGAGGCCAAGCCGCAGCGTGCAATCCCGCAACGTCCAAAGCCCACCTCGACACCCTTATCAAGTTCAAAACTCCGTCCCGCCTCCGATGTTCTTAACCGATTACGCTGGGACCCAAGTCTTGATCCCGGCGACTACATTATCGGATATGAAGACCGATTTCTTGGTGCGAAAGAGACGGGCCTTGAGAAGTGGAAGACGGAGCAGACGGATGAGGAGTTTATTCCTCAGCATAGGATTCTTTATTTCAAGAAGAAGACCGAAGATGGTGGAGCAGAGATTGTGTGGGAGAGAGCGACGAGGATTGACAAGGTTTTTGGGAGTGGACTTGGGACTGGGAAGTGATTAGAAGTTTTCACCAGAAGGGTCAGTGAGTGGTGGTTACCATTATCTGGAAAAGCTTCGTCTTTTCACTCAGAGTTGAATACGGGTAGAGAAATACGCAATCATTCCATTTTTGCTATTCCAAGTAACACAAGAGACTAGAGCCAGGATCCAAAGCAAATATTACTAAGAGCGTATGCAGTAACGAGCGCTACATACAATCCGCGTGGCTGGATTTGGAGGGTAATAAAGTCAATGTACACATCCCAAAAAGACGGCACGTCCCACTAAAGAGGAATACCCCGAATAGCCATGACTCTTGGACGCCACATACGAACTAGCCTCAGGCACCTCACACTTCATTACGTAAGTAGCCTCCGGAACCCACGGATACCATTTGGAAATCCGGGGAAACCCAATCCAACCTCACCCACTTCAATTGGACAAACTAAAAACCAAGTCACCAAGCTCGCCCTCAAAAAAAAAGGTCTTTACCCACAATCAAAACACCAACCCCAAGCCTTTGTCAAAAAAAGAAGCATAGATCCAACCCCATTTCCTCCCCCAAAACCCCTCGCAAATCCTCTCCTCCTCCTGCCCCCGGAATGCATCCCGCCCCTCCCACACCCCGCGCACCCCCCAGAAGCAGCACGGCGCCTCCAAAGCGCCACGGAGAATTTAAGCCAAAGAGGGAAAAACAAAAAATGACAATAGCAAGGCTAGTAACTAGTCTAATAAACCCTGCTTACTTACCCCACATTCTAATCTCCTCTCTCTCTCTTTCTCTCCCCACATACACACACTCACACATGCCTAACTGCGTACATATGTACTTTACTTGCTACCTCTCACACGCCCCAAGCAAAGTATGCAAAGGGCGCAAAGTACGCAAAAAGTTGAAATTAAATAAATAAAGAAATAAAAAATAGATTCAATGTCATTCGTGTGTGTGTGTGTGTGTGTGTGTGTGTGTAATTTCCAAGCCGTTTTTACAAAGTACTTTATCTGGCGTTTTGCGGCACGGGTCAAGGCTTTGACTTTTATTATTATTATTATTATCACGTCATATATGTAGTTTTATCTGCCGTTCTCGGGCGTAGTACCGTTTGCAAGGAAGGGGGCGATGCGGTTGAAGGGGTGCCATATGGACGGGGTGCCATTTTTCTTTCAATTTTTTTTTCGATTGATGCTGGCTTGGGAGAAGGGAGAAGAGGAAGAGGGATTGGTTGGAGAAGGAAGGAGGGAGAGAAAAGTGGTGGTGGGGTCGGGCCGAAAGCGGGTTGGCGACGAGGTGTGTTTCGCAGGGGTTTCGGGGGCCGCGGTTGGGGGGGTGGAGGATGGAGGGGGGAGACGGAATGCATGGGATTGAAGTCGTAGGTGTGTTTTGTTTGCTTGTAACGTGTTGGGTTGGTACACATGTGTATACGGGTTGTAGGTGGGAAAAGTGACAGCGGTGGATGATACTGCATTAAGGAAACGGTCATGATTCAAGACTCAAAGAGACGGAGAGAGAAAGAGTGGGGGTGGGGAGGAAACAACGTGTTCTATTTACGAACATGTGTTGAACACCTATCTAACTTGTAGCAACTATATCCATATGTCATATATGACCATTGAAAAAAAATGAAAAAAACGCCACAGTTTGGTTCCCTCCGGATCTACTACTCAAGCGGAAGGAAGGCAAGAGTAAAACCATAAATCTATACATTCCAAAGTACATTCCTCTGATCCCTTGCATTGACCCAGACATACTCTGTACACCTCGGATTCGACTTTGTCTTGCCGAGCGTAACAGCGAAAAGATTGATTTCCATCCACACGGGGCGCATGCCCATGCGCTCCAGACGCTCCCACCAGCTGCGGAAGCGCCCGAAATCGATACTGCCACCTCCAACTTGGTTGTCAGTGGAAACACCATCTCCCAAGTGCAACTCAATCATGACCTGGCCGATTGGCAGCACCGACTTTCCAGATGCGGATTTCACATTGTCGAAAGCGTCCATCATGGTATCTAGCGCATCGTACTCACTACCCTCGACATCGATTTTCAAAATGTCAATGTAGGTGTGGTTGTTCTGCTTCATGAGGGAGGGGAGAGTCCAGAATGGGGGGCTAGCATCATGCGCGTCTTCCTTTCCGAGTCCGACCTTTTTGAAAAAAGTGCGGTGGCGGTGTTTCGGGGCAATTTGCGGGCCCCAGGCGTCGACGGAGAAGTCGTAGCCCCAGATGCGGGCGCTGGGCACGCGCTCGAGCATTTCTGCTTCGAATGAGGATTCGCCGTTGATGCCGAAACTGTACATTACGAGGCCGTCCTGGGCGTTGGAGAGGGATGACTCGTCGGATGCGGAGGTCTTGACTGCGGGAAGTCCTTCGTAGACGCTCATGCCGCAGACCCATTTTCCGCCGTCGCCCATGCGGCCTACGCGCTGGATGTCATGGGGACAGGTCCAGGTTGGGGGGAAAAAGTCCCAGATAGTGAATGGATATTTCAAAAAGTCCATTGGGAAGAAGGGGATCTTTGGGTTATCCGGGTGGGATTTTGCCATTTGCTCGCGCTGGTCGAGACTCGCTTTCCACGATTTCTCGGAGAGAGCGGATCGGTCTTTTATCCATGCTCGAAGGAGTGAGGAGGATTGCGATGAGCCTGTTGAGGGGAGGACAGGCAGGTAAGGAAGGAGAGCCGTGCCAGCGGATTCTTCGTTGTGGAAAATAACAATCAGGAAGACGACGACGAATATGCCCGCGAATATACGTGCTGGCGGTCAATGTTAGAAGGAGGGGGGGACTTGACAAGAAGCATTGCAAAGCAACATGTGACATACCTCCAAAAGACCTTAACATTGTGGCTGTTGTACAAAAAACAAAGAACGATGTCCAAATATCTAGATGAGAGAGACAAAGAACAATCGTGTTATGTACATAAACCTCCGAGTTGAATCGATGGAGGTTCTATTCGCGTCAAGCGTACGTGGGGGTAGTGACGGGAAGGAGCGGAGAAGGGTGAGGAGTTTGTAGGTGAATGTAGGGGAAAAGGAAAGAGCAAAAGAGTAAGAAAGAAAGGAAAAAAGACAGAGAGAGAGAGAGAGAGAGAGAGAAAGAGATGATGATGAAGGAGAAAAAAAAAAGGCAAGGTTAGAGCCAAATTGGCCCGAGAGCCCGCCTCGCATGCAGATGTTATCATGGTCAAACAGGGCGTCCTCTCAATCTGTCTGGATTCCCTGACATGGATCGCCGTGTATGGGACACGTGCCAAGCATTGCCGCCGAAACAGCCAACAGCGGGACCCAAGCTGGCAACGAGTGTTACGCGTACATTGGACTCGCCAAGCACTGACCTTCATATCAAAAGACACTTGGTCGGCCTGTCTCTTTGACCACCCCGGTTCCAGTCGGACGATGGTCACTCTGTGCTGATGGAGCGAGCAAGACGACAGCCAGCATTAGGCGCGCCCCCTGCTGACCATGACTGGGTCCTTGGACATACGAGCTGACTGCGGAGTAACAGCTACATACGGCCACACCTGCACCATTGGATCATGGGGCACCGACACTGGCTTCGCGCGCAAACTAACATGATGGCGGCTCGACTAGGCGCGGGAGACGTTTTGCGATGGCCATGGTGGTAGGCGGGCAGTCGTGTGTACCAGGAGTGCGTCTTCTTGGCCATCAGCCGCCACCAGCGTCGTTTCACCCTTAGCTGGGCACTCGGCCTCCCTGAACATGCTTCCACGCTGGCGGGCCACCAAGAGGCCCCATCGCACAGACCTCAAGATTGCGCATACAAGTCTGGTTCCAAGTCGTGTAGGGTATACAAACGCGACAGCTGACAATGATATCATATGATCTACCTTGCTGCTTCTATCTACATGTGCATACTTACGTACCCAACCGATTGCCATGACCAAACAAAAGCAAACCAAGTGGGTATTGTACATGGTGATGTGCATCTACGGTGCTATTTACAGAAAGCAACCATACTTAGTAATAACAACAAAATAGTCTTTACATAGCCTCGGCGCTAGATGGTAGAGCTGACATATCACCAAAGTTCTAAAGATCGAGAGTTTGTGCGCCATCCCCTACGAGTGCATTGTGCCTAGAGTTTCACGAGCATAACAAAAAGAAATCAGGCCAGCGTCTTGTGGACAAACACGGCAGCCACAATGAGCAGGACACTACATGTAGTGAATACTGTGTCGCGATGCGCCTCGCCTAGATGCACGTATTAGCTTTTGTGCTCATCTTGGACAGCCGTGGGAACAATGCATACCTTCTTTTGTGGTGCTGAGCGCTAGCACGACAAAGACGTTGAGCGGAATGCGAAGAATACCGTAAATGCTGGCTCGTGACCCATCTTCAATGAGCTTGCTCTTGAGCGAGCCCATGGCCGGGTAGTAGATTCCGCAGCAGAGCTCAAAGATGCAGAAGCACCATAGTGTAAGGCGTTCGTCACGGAAGTGCCCAGGGATAAAGAAACAGACAGAAGAAATGGCGAGAATGCCAATGAGCATCTTCTGCGCAGGTACTGGGTTTGCCGATGTGGAGACATGTTTGTGGAGGAGAGAGCCAAGCATCATGGAGCACATGAGGATGGCGAAAATGAGACCGAAAGGCAGCTCTGCTTCGTGTCAGATGCACAGATTCAGAGATGGTGGCGTTAGAGGGCTGCTTACCGTCTGTCGAGCCGGATAATTGGTGGCTGAGCTTCAATGCAGGGAATTTGAAAAAGATGAATAGGAAAAGCGATCCTTCAAAGAAACCCGATACCAGCGCGAGAATCATAATGTTGCGGTCACGGAGAATTGTTCGCAGAGCAGAGGTTGAGGAAGGCGCCGGCGCCGCCTCTTCTTGCTGAAGAAGACCTTCGGTTTCAGATGCCCGTCGGTTGCTGGATCCATAGTTCTCGCCCCAGTACGACGAGATGGCTAGGAAGGACAGGGCCAGGCACGCAATCGAAGCCATGAACGGCGTCTTGGCAGTGCCCGTTTTGGTGACGGCCCATTCAGCGAAGATGCCAGAGGCAATGGCAACCAGAGTGTTGGAAGTGGTCATGGTGCTGAAGATGGCACTCAAGTGAGGCTCACCATCTTGCAGCATAAGTTGGTTGAACTCGGCGACGAGCCAGCTCTCGAAGACGCTCCAGAGGATCGTTCCGCAAAGACCGCCGAGTATACGACCAAAGAATAGAATGTAGATGTTGTTGGTAAGGAGCGTGGCACACGAGAGGGAGTAGATGGCGCAGTATCCAAGACAGGCCGTCTTTCGGCCATAACGGTCTGCGAGTCCGCCTACAAAGGATGCGGAGATGCCGGCGGAGATGAAGCCTGTGAGGAAGAGGAAGGCGACTGTTTCTTCGGGGAGTCCTTTCTCATCTGCAAAGACATGTGAGTACGCAAGGGAGGAGGGGCTATTCATTCACGTGCGTGTACCTTTGTAGATGGGATAGATGTAGGGTCCTTGAAGCCAATCCGCAGCGTTGACGAGCAGATAGATTGGGAAGAAGCGCTTCTTCAGCTTGGCCAAGCCGTCCATATCGGGCTCGTGGGATTCCAGTCCATCTTTCTTGTCCGAGACGGCCGCCTCGGTGGTTGCTTTGCGGGAGCGGTGGGTTTGGTAGAATGCAAAGAGATTCAGCAATACGGAACCCGCAAAGGTAGCTCGGTAGAGGTCCATGTTGAATGTGGACTTGCAGTGTTGAAAAGAGCGAAATTGAATTGGTAAGACGATAAGAAAGGTATGTACAGTGAGTGAATGGCCAGCAAACACCGAAGGGAAGCAGGACAGAAGACGAGTGGATGAGGTCAGATGGCGCTAAGTGGTGATTGGACACGTGTGGGCGGAAAGGGTTAGCCTCGATGGCTCGGAGGAGCAGCTGGGAGCAATACACTTGACACGGGATGCGAGTCTGATGTTAAGTGCCGCCTCACAAGCCGTTTGGCGCACCAGGATAAGGCCTGATTGAGATCAGCCAAGCTGGACTGTGCCATAAATGGAGCTGGGCGGACTGGTGTGCTTCAAGTCGACATGCGGGCTGACGGTAGACTTGGCCGGATTGCGCGTCAAAAAGTGGGCGGCGCGCGCCTGCACGTTTCCAAGCTGTGGGGCCCACGCCAAGTACGCTTCGGAAGGCGAGTGGCCCCGGGGCCGTGCGCGCCTTCTGTCTGTGTCTAACACCTGCACTAACTACTTAGTTGTATGTGTACGCGGGGTGTGCGGCGGCCCCTCGCACTTGTAAGGCCCCCGCCGCCTTGGTGCCTGTTTCGAATCTGGGAGCCTCAGGAATTAATAGCTTTTGTCTCTGTAAGTATACCAGACCATGGTGCGAATGCTGAGCCGGCTGGCATGCACATGGTCTGCCTGAGCAGAGTGCGAGGCAGTCAACACAGGCCATCTCCATGCTCCGTGTAGCCGTCGCTTCACATCAAGCAGTGCGGCTGACTACGCTGACGACAGGCTGGTCGAGATGATGAAGCGGGAATCCAACAACATGCGAGTTACCAGTAGTGCCATGCAAGTAATCGACATCACAGCAATCAAGGCCGTGTTGATGATACCAGAAACACATGTAACGACTCGATGCCATTTGCTACATCTCCAGCTATAGCCATGTCACCATACCCATGTGTGCAGCATGTGTAGTTCACATGTCATGCGTATTCTGTTTCGCTATCGTGGTTTCGCATCGCCGACTCCGAGTATAGCATCAATGCATATGAGCTTTTGGATGGCAGCGATGGCTGGCATGGCGAGATGATGGGTTTTCTGGTCGTCTACTGCAGTCATGGTGTTGAGAAGCCATTCCTTCCATGGGTAACAAATCCACACCAGACACGCCAAGCCATGACGTAACAGCTGCACTAGCGGCACCTGTCATGCCCCGTCCTTCTGTACTGTGTACTACACAAGTCAACGCTATCTACCTTTGGAAACATGGACTTCTAAAATCGGCCTTGTCTCTCCCATACCCATGCCAGGTTCTGTTACAGCCTCGGAACAGTAAGCACCCAAATCCCTTCATGGGTACGAACGATACCATTCCCGTCCGGCTCACCATCTTGAACTCGCATGTCTTCTCTGTTCCCCCCCTCCATTCATTGAGCCATCAGATTCCACACAAACCCTAGTCGTGAATCGGCACCGAAGTAAAATGGAGTTTGTTCGGAATGACAGGGCATCAACTACCGGTAGGCTAAGTAGTCAGTCATCATCAAGATTAGTAGCTTCTACATTCAGTGTATACGAATCCCATAAGCACTCAAAACTGACAGCAAACATCAATCAACCCCCGGTTACTTGAACAGTTGTAATTGGGTGGTGTATCTGGTAATGTTTCCTTGGGCGCTGCCCATGAAGGTGCACATAATCATCGCACAAGTATATTCTGTCCATACACCTACTCCCCTTGTCCATTGGAGATTTCGCATCACAGGCGATCCCCGCTCTTGCGCAGGCGTACCGTCGCTCTAACCTCCCGATGTAGCGCACGGAGCCTTGTTGCTCAGAATGCATGAGTTCTGCTCTATCTCGGCGATCTTCTTCAGGCACTTCTGGCATGCCAGAGCCTCGCATCCAGGACACCTGCTGCAGCCGACACGGGCTTCCATGCAGAACACGCAGTGATCTGCACCACCGGGCTGCACTTTCCACGTCGCACTCCGATATCTGCAAGGGCGCAGCACACACTCGTGCGACATTTTGACCAAAAGACCGTGTTGCAGACCGCCTTGACCAGGGCTTGGAGGCCTACTCTCATCGACACTGAAAGAAGAATTAGTAACAGCGCTCAACAAAGTCACTTGGGTTGCAGTCAACTTACGGAGGCTCGCACTCGGGATGCCTGGCATAGTAACTGGCCGACAGCTGTTTCCATTTCTGGTACGCGGCGCTATTCAGATATTTCCATCCAGGATCACCAGGCTTCTTGAAGGGCTTCTTCGGTGGAGGACTGGCTCTACGAGCCCTCTCTCGCATCTCAGCTTCGTACTGGTAAGTGCGAGTGTTACCAAAAGGTTGTTCGTCAGTGCTCGGAGCGGGAGGGTCAATGTGGAGCTTCTTACGCCAGTAGGTCCTATCGTACTCCTTGCGGAACTCAGTATTCGTTAGCCTGTCAAAGGCTTCGCGCGCAGCACGAAAGAGGGTCGAATCGCTAATTCCAGACCCATCGGGATGATACTTGATAGCCAAGGCATGAAAGGCAGACCTGATCGCATTGGGTGAGGCACCGAGCTGCAGTCCTAGGGTAGCATAGTAATCCTCGAATCCCTCTGGTTCCATGTTTGTAAACTTCTCCTTTCTGTTGGTTGTGCAACTGAAGTGAAGGAAAATGCTTTTTAGATTAGAGAGACAAACACAGAAAAGTGGAGTACCTGGTGGAAGATGACCATTTAGGTAAGACATTTGCCCATTAAGAGTGAATGCCTGCCTAGGCAAAAACAGTCATAATGCCACACTTTTGACAAATGCGTCATTCTATTCTCGAATGAACATGTCGGAAAGGCAGGGCTAGATACGGCAGCGCCAAGTTTCATACAAATCTGCTCACGCACGGCGCGCAAATGATACATTTTCAGTCAAACAATAGCAAAGTGAAATTGAAAAAGTGAAATGGTGTAACGGAGCTAGGGTTAGGCATCATATGTGCAAACAGTCGCGCAGAGGCAAGGTCGAGGTAGTGCCATTGGCGAGTGATGCTGCCTGAAGAGAGTGATTGAACTTTCACTATAGCGTTTCAATGGGCTTACAGTTTCTGCTCTCTGATAAGCATATTTTGCAAACTGTAAGTGTTAAAGCAGCGATAATCGGAAGCTTACACCTCATTCTGTCCCTGAGCATCTTGCTTGATTCCTTTCGTTATCTTAACAGCAGTTCTAGGCTTTGTTGTTTTAGACGACCCACTGCGTTTGCTGGTCGTCTAGCTGCTTATCAAATCCAGTCCTTTCTGTAAGCAATCTGATTTGTGTACATAAGAAGCAGGTCAAGTCATGGTTGCGCCTCAGCCTCCGCATGGCCAAAGTACACCATGCGCCCAAATGCATCTTTTTGACCTCCTGTCAAAGCTGTACCCTGGATGCTTGGTAGATCCATGGTGAAACGCTACGTGTCGAAAATCACTACTTTCACGTGGCCACCATTATCCACGTTTTCCTTTACACGCAGAAGAGAGGACCATCGTGGCGCATGCCTGAGGCATTGTACCAATGACAACGATACACAACTACTACTTATCAAGAAGATGATGGTTCTGGAAAGAAAGTCGCGCATCACGAGGCGGGTCCACTCCCGATATGGTTTAGCCGGCGCGGGATTTAGCTTCAAACATTGCCTCACAATTCAAAGGGCTGCGGTGTGCCCGTACTTTCTCTTGCTACTTCATCGGCAACCCGCCTACTACCTTCAATCGTCACCGAGACTACATAGGCATTGCCATTGACCGGGTTCGATATCTTTCCCAAGTGCACTGGTCTTAGGGCGCTACGAGTCTGACAAACCGCAATACTTGCCCCACCCCCTTCGTATGCTGCATCCTCTATTTTGAGACCAATCAGGATTAGCCACCTTCGTCACACGCAAGTCCAATCATTTCTAGACGCGACCCGCTCAATTACGTGCCGTCTACCGACGTCTCTGTTACCATTACTGGAGGCTGACAGCAGCCTCCCATGTCAGGCCCAACTTCCAGCCCAGATTGGAATAAAAACGGTAGTCCCGCATACGGCACTTTCCCTCGAACATCACTACACCCCGACGCTACTACTAGCAACGATGACAATAACGAGAGTACTGTCGTTCTGTCGAGCAATGGAGACGAGGAGCTCTCGCCAACATCCAGACCATCCCCAAAGCGCGAGCCGTCACGGCACATTGAGTTCAGAAAGTACCTGAAGCGACCTTACCAGGAGACGCAGCGTACACTGAGCGATGCGTTGAGATTCGCAAAGAGTAGAGAAGAGCAGGAGACTTTGTTGCCTGAAGAAGACTATGCCGGGAGTGATGGATGTTTCAATGGCCAAGGCCAACCAACGGCTGCACCAACGCCCGGCACAAGTTCCATCAAGAGTCACCAGACGTACTTCAATATTCATCGGTGAGTTGGAGCGCTGTATAGGAATTTAAAATCCACCACTGATCGTGGAACAGAATACGAAGACTCGTTCTGGCTGTAATTGAGGACCCTTACACTGTGGACCAACTCCGAGAACCACGTATGAATGTCCTCATTGTAAAACCACTCGTCGACCGTCTTTACGATGAGGACGACATATCCATTGTCTACTGTTTGCTCGTGAACCGTATGCAGTTCTTGCGAGAGCAGCAGTTTCAGCAGCATCATCAGACCGTCGATCTTACACGTGCTAATCTATGCGAATTGGTCGCGATGAAAATCTTGCGGCGACATGACGAGGAGTCTACGGGAAAAGCCGGCCTGTTGCTGCTGGCGCAGATCTTAGTCGCGCCATTCCAACCTTTCCAAGGAGCCCCCGAGGAGCGGTGTCCACCACGACATGCCTCCGATTACCAGGGTCAAGGCGACAACGATGGCAAACTCACTGCTTTGGAGGTTGCCATTGTGTCTGAGAGTAAAGTACTACTCTCAGGTTCTGCTAGCCAGAAAGTCATTGACGCCATCTATCGAGGACGCATTGTATATACACCGACTACATTTATGGACATTATTCCAGACCACTACAAGTACAAGCCCATCTCGCTTTACGACCCAAGAAAGGCACCCGTACTGAACCAGTATCGGCTCATGGTACCAAGGACGCGCAACATGATCGAAGTCGTGCAGTTCCTCATACTATTGGCCTTGTATTGCTGGTGCATGTCAGCAAGAAAAGATCATTTCCTTACCTGGCCTGAGTTGATCTTCATGGTCTATGCTGCTGGCTGGGTGCTGGACGAGCTCACATCATGTCTCGAACATGGATGGGAAGTTCATACCCAGGAACTGTGGGCTTTTCTAGATGTTACTTTCTCTGCCATATTCATTGTCTATATCTGGATGCGATTCCACGGCTGGATAACAGGACAAGACGAGACTGGGCGACAAGCTCTCGATGTCCTTACCGTAGCCTCACCTATCCTCTTCCCACGAATTGCGTTTAATCTGATGCCAGATAATATGCTTTTTATTGCCCTACGAGCCATGGTCAAAGAGTTCACGGCATTGAGCCTCATCGCTGTGTGGTGTTTTGGTGGTTTCCTCTTGGCGCTCAAATGGCTGAGCATCAGCAACCCCGAGGTTGGGTATGAAGAATCACCAAACTCCATTACCATTTCCAAGTGGATGTTGTGGATCTGGTTCGGTCTCGACGGTACAGGAATAGACGAAGCGCCTGGCTTCCATGAGATCCTTGGCCCTACTCTCATGGTCGTCTACGCGTTTCTTGGTAACACCCTATTCCTAACCGTCTTGGTGTCGATCCTGTCAAATACCTTCTCCAAGATTGCAGCCGATGCGACAGCAGAGATTCAATTTCGTCGGGCTGTCTTGACCTTTGAAGGTGTCAAGTCAGACTCACTTTTTGCTTATCGCCCGCCCTTTAACCTTCTCGCCTTTGTAATACTTCTTCCGTTGAAGTTTATCCTCTCACCACGCTGGTTTCATAAGATTAACATAACAGCAATCCGAACCTTGAACTTCCCTATTCTTCTTTTCATCACATATTATGAGCGCCGGTCGCTCTGGAAACCCATTCGCCAACTCAACGTCAATGGCCCCGGACCCTCGAAACGCACCATGTTTGGATTCTGGCAGAGCTGGAAACAATTCAGCCCCCACGCTGATTTGCAGGCTGTTTTTGAGGAGGAGCCGCCCCAGGATGTGGTGACGCGGATCGAAGAGGAGGATGATCTTGAAGATGCCATTCTTGAGAATAGTTTTGCGCCGACGAATGCGGTCGGTACAAGGAGTGTTAGTCCCGGCAGTGCGATGACGGGAAGAAGGAGGAGATTGAGTAGTGTCTGGCCTGGACCCAACACATAGAGACAAGTGTCAGGTTGAGGGGTATAAGCACATGTATGAGGTTATGAGAGTGGAGCAAGATTGTGATTCGAGTGCTATTCAGGAGTTTTGGCATGTTTTGTTCGTGTATTCCAGAGTCATTAGGTTAGCGTTCCTTTATTGCATCAACTTTAAGCTGGGCTTGGTTTTCATAAACGCGTCCCTCTTTCCCTCTTGCTTTCTTGTATCTGATAGCTTTTGTTGTTACCCAAATTAGTAGATGGTGGGCATCCCCGCACTAACGCAAACAAGAGATCTCAGCACCATCCAAGACTCATCAAGCCATCACCATCACCCCCAGCATATCAGCACCGAAATTGCCTCATCTCAACGCGAATAATTCGAATCACTTAATGCTCTACTGACTCTTCTTTTTCTCAATTTCCTCACTCAATATCCGCGGCCTTGAAAATCCTTTCCATCAGTAAGCGCGGCCGTGACGGCACCGACCGCACTTTGTTTGTCCGACGGGGGAGCTCCAATATCTCCAACATTAAGGTCTCCACGGTAGGAGGACCCACAACAGCAGGACAAGAGGGCAGAGCCGCAGGATTGAATATATATTGTAGAGTCATCCAATTCCATAATTCCGCTTACCAGAAAACCAGTAGCAGGTAGTCCAACCCGCATACTTCGAGAACAAGCCTGCTACTTTCATCCACCCATTCTACTTTATTCCGGTCTGTATCCCAAGGCACGAAAGAAAGAACGAAAAAAAAAGCAAAATATCTCTTGGAAAAGATTGCTCGTCATAACCCACCATGTCCGAGCTATTCACTCTCCAAAACTACCCCCTCCCGTCTTCCTCGTCGCTCGCCGCCCAGTTCGTGGGCAAAACACTCAACGAGCTACCCACACCAGCCGTAGTGCTAGATCGAGCACTCATCAAGCGCAACTGCAATGCTATGCTGAATGTGTGCAAAGAGTTAGGTGTTGGGTTCCGTGCGCATGTCAAGAGTCATAAGACGGCGGAGCTGTCCAAGCTGCAAGTTGGAGAGGAAGGCGCTGCGAATTTCATTGTTAGTACGATTATCGAGGCGGAGAAATTGGCAGAGTTGGTGGTGAAGGAGCAGGGGAAGGGGAGGGATGCTAGTGTATGTTTGTTTCTCTCTCTGTTATATTCTATCCTTCATTATTTCTTTTGTTGGAGATGTTATGCGCAGCACAATGCTGTCTTGGGATATAGAGTTCTAGGTTTCTCCCGTTACCCAGCCCCTGATCTACACTGATCATTCTTGGATCAAGCGGAGAGGAATCATTTCACTGACGTCACCTGTGTAGATCCTCTACGGCGTACCAGTTCCACAATCAGGTATACCACGCCTGATAGCTCTGGCCGAGAAACTTAAGCCGCGATCTATTAACCTCATCATCGATAACCAGGATGCATTCCTTAAGCTCGCCCAGCGTCTTGCTGTGTCATCCAGTCAAGTCGAGTTGGGCATCTTTATCAAAATCGACACAGGCTACGAGCGTGCAGGCATCAAGACGTCATCTCCATCCTTCCCAACCCTCGTCTCAACGGTAGTTTCAAAGACGCAAGAAACAGGATCAAAGTGCTTCTTACAAGGTTTCTACAGCCACTTCGGCCACAGTTATGCTGGATCCTCTGAAGACGATGCAGCCAACGGGTTGATGGAAGAGCTAGTCGGGCTCGAGGCAGCAACTAAGGCGGTGCCGGCGAGTTTCGCTGGAAAACTGGTGCTGAGTGTTGGTGCGACGCCGACTGCCACAGCAGCCCAGAACATGCTTTCCAGCGCTTCCCCACGGGTTCGCGAGTTTCAGACTGTGCTTTCCCGGCTGCAAGCCCAGCACCTCGTCGAACTGCACGCAGGCGTGTACCCGCTGCTCGACTGCCAGCAAGTCGCTACACACGCGCGGCCACCCACGTCTTCGTCTGCTGAACCAAGACCAGCATTCCAGCCGCTCTCCAAGTCCAACATCGGCATCCGCATGCTGCTAGAGGTAACAAGCGTGTACAACGAGCGCGCCAAGCCCGAGGCACTCGTCTCCGCTGGCTCCCTCGCCATGGGTCGCGAGCCCTGCAAGTCGTACGCTGGCTGGGGCATCGTAACACCTGACCTGGGCAACTCATCCGCCCAGCACATCTACGACGAGCAGGCCGGCCGAACGGGCTGGGTAGTCGGGCGCATCAGCCAAGAGCATGGCATACTGACCTGGGAAGGCGACAAGGCCGCGTGTAATGAGCTGGTGATTGGGGACAAGGTCATGATTTGGCCGAACCACGCTTGCGTTGCTGGGGCAGGGTTTGGATGGTATCTTGTGGTTGATTCTGAGGAGGGCCGTGGTGAGACGGTAGTAGATGTTTGGGTCCGATGGCGGGGGTGGTAAGTGTGAATGTATCTAGGTAGTTACCTACTATAGAACTTGTGAAAAAAGTAAAGAAAAGAAGATGGAGCGAACCAATATTACGTCCTACTATTCGGAATATTTTCTAATATATGCCGCATGCCGCTCATGCGCAACCGTTTTTTGTTTTGCGCTTGGGTGCCTTCCTCCCGTGTAATCCCTGCATCTCTCGTGCCTGGTTAGTATGTCCTTGAGTAAGTACTATAGAACCACGGGCACAGACAACGGCCGACCAGATGGTGAGATATCAAGGGTCTTTTCTTTTTTTTTTCATCTCACGTGCAGCATGTGACAATAGTCCGTCATCTTACTTGCAACCCTATCCTTCCCAGGATTGCAATTCATAACGCCTCAGTCAGCAAAGTGCATGTTGCTTTGTAAACGGGTGGGGTTGCGCTTACCCTCAGGGAGAGAGAACGAAGGAGACCCTTGTTGTTGCCAGCGGCAAAGCTGCCCGTCTTATTTTTTTTTTAAACTACAAAACCAACATACGGTGTATGAAATGCCCTGCCTACCTAGCCAGACAGGCAGGTAGCTAAGTAGGCCCTTTACTTTACACACACACACACACTCACACACAACGTGTATGATGCCCTCCCCCCAAAGGTTTCATTTCCTATTTTCCTATTTTCCCTTCACCCTCGCATCCCCCATAACCCGAAACCCAACTCTATCCTCTCTCTCTCTCTCTCTCTCCCTCGAAATGAATCTCATCTCACGCCTTCTAGCGCGGTGAAATGTCAGAAAAAAAAACACACAGACACACACGGTTGCACGTTTTGCTAGCCACACCCTTGTTTATTACCCTCTCTCTTCCCTTTAACACCTTTTCCTCCCCCCCCCCC
>NW_006911436.1:0-17904 GCF_000523455.1 Bipolaris oryzae ATCC 44560 | reverse complement strand
TGCTGCTTCGAACGAAGGAAGGATCCGGGGTAAACGAGACGAAAGTCCGGTGCAACCTGGCACACGATTAAAGCGGCGGCGATTGGGTCTTGGGTGCATGGGGTAAATATGTGGGCAGGGAAAGCCGATGCGAGAATGGCACGTGGCATGGGGGATGCGAGGTGATGGAGGAGGCGGAGGATGAGGAGGAGGAGGAGGAAGAGGAGGAGGAGGGGGGGGTAGGGGAAGGGATGTGTTGGCAAGGCAAGGCAGAGAGGGTTGAAGTGAGGGTTTTGCGTGGAGAAGGTTTGGGGCTGGGGGTATGTGTGTGTGTGAGGTGTGTGATCGCTTGCGCGGATGACGGGTGGGATTTTTTTCTGTTTTGTTTTGTTTTCTTTGGTTGGGTTGGGTTGGTCATTGCAGGAGAGGCACAGTCATAGGTAAAAGTCACGAATGGGGGTTTGATTGTTCGGCTTCTGGTGCGTTTGTCAAAAAAAAAAGGCTTTTCAGGAGCCGGTAGGTTTAGTAGGCGCGCCACGGGCCCGTCCCTTGGGCGGACCTGGGGCCTGATGACGTTGGAGGAGGGGAGGCGTGTGTGTGGGCTGGGGTATTTCAGCTCGTGAGGTTATCTGTGGTGGAGGGCTGTGATCAGCATGCGGCCGGCAGGTCCTCGGCACGCTTTTTCATAAGAGAGAGACAGCGAGAGGACGGGATATGTACACCTATGGGCTGGCCCAGGGCGGACGGCAGCGTGGAGATCCAGGCCGTTGCTTATTCGTGTCCCTGGTCTGGTGCTGGCGGCTGCATTGCATCTTCTAGCGTGCTTGTTGCAGGTGAGGGGTGAGACGAAAGGCAAAAAAACAAGCTGGTGTCGGGCGCAGAGAGAGTCTGGATTGTCTGTATGGATGTACATGGGTTGAGTGTAGGACAGCGGAAGAGAAGAGGCACGTGGGTGGTGGGTGGTGTTGTCTGGTGGGTACGGCCTGGCGCAGGCGTGGATGCAGTGCCCTGCTGTGTGTGTGTGTACTTACTTAGTCCACACACGCACACGCACTGTACTACACACCATACAGCAGAGCACAGTGCCGCAAGCGTGCCGTATACGAATGCACAGTACTTCTCATCTCGTGTGGTGGCGAGACGGGTTTCCCCACCCTGCTTTTGGCTCGTCAGCCGTCACGGGCACTAAGGGATGCAACCAAACTCGTTGGGGACAAAGCGTGCGCTCCACCTGCAGACGCTCCTGGCGCACACCCCCCCCCAAAGCCCCAAAGCCCCAAAGCCCTCCCCTGTGGCCGGTGACCTGAGCGCTGGCGAACCAACGCCGCCCTGGATGTTTGGGACCATGTTCGCCGTCCAGTCTACTTTCCGCCATCTCCGATACTCGTCTGAACATTTCCATCGCTTGCGCCGTCCAACTTCCCCTCCCTCTGCCCCCACAATGCCCCGTCCAGCCATGTGTCGTTGCTAGTAGTAGCATCTTCCCTGTCCACGTCGAGCCAAAACACTCCCGCGCCAATTCCCCTTCCTTACTCGCGCGCCCGTGTACTCTACTTACACGCTGCGACGACGCCTTGGGCCGTGAGACAAGGACGTGAATTGGCTTTGTTGCACCACGCCGCGAGCTGATAGCCACCGCTTGGCCCCTGGGGGCCCGCAAATCTGCCCTTTAGTCCTTACATCACCATGGTTCCCTTCCGGCGACCCTCGCAGAAAAGTCGCCCTAGCTTCGACGACTCCTCCTCCTCCTCCTACGCATGGCAAGACGAACGCGACAAACGCATCATGACGGCCACCTTCCCCATCCACCCCATAGCCTCCATGCAGGCCCCCTTTGAAGAGTCTATGCTCGATGCCACGGGCGAGACTGGCCATGTGCCCTTTGTAGCCCCAAAGAGAGGCGTCAAGACTCGGCAGCAGTTGCTGTGCAGAGACGAGACGGCCCTTGAGCCCTCGTGGAACTTCACCTACAGCTGCTACTGGCGCCAGCACCCAAAGGCAAAGTTCCATGCATTGACAAAAACAATTGCCCAGATCGTCTTTGGTGTCCACCTCTTGCATCAGCATCTCGAGAAATCCGTGGCCGACGTGGCCGACATTCTGCTCAAGCATGTCAACGAGCTTGATAGCTTTCTCCAGAGAGCCAACGACGATCTCGAAAGCAGCATGAAGGACATGCTGTTCCGCCACAAGTGTCTCAAGGTGCCCATGGAGCACGTAAACGAATTCGATCGCCTTCTCGAAGACCGCTCTTATCGCGCCCAACTGCTCGACGGCAACATTGTAATCGAACGCACCATCGGGCGCATGTCCCAACTACTCAACGACTATCTCGTCGACATCAACGTATTTCGCGAAGCAAACCGGGAACTGGACGTGTACCTGGCCGATGTTGGAGACGCTTGGACATATCGGAACGAGGACATCGGACGAATATACTCCGCCATGTGCGGAAATACCGGAGGGTGGTCGCAGTTCCTACAAAGCTTGGTCACAAAGGCGGAGAGATTGGGCGTCGTGCTGGTACAAGTTAGCAGCTACTGTAACGAGATTGAAAAGCGCTGTGGTGCTGCCAGTCGTCGAAGCTTGGTAAGACTGTCCTGCCGTCTTTCAGCATCCTTCTTAGCCTGTCCAAGGTTCGGTTCGGGTTGGTTTTGTTCCAGAGTACTGACCTGGTTAGATTGCAACGCGTACCTCATCACGGAACTCATCCAACTCACGTGAGGGTCGCTCCTTCCGGAATTTTGCCAACAACAAACCTCTCCCCACACCACCTTCTGAACGTCCTCCTTTTCTCAGTGCGACATCTTCTGGCCGGGAAACACCTTCACGGCATACTACCGCAAAATCCATACCCCAACAGCAACAACAGCCTGAAATCATCGACACATCCGATTCTGCCACTGAGACCCCGAAGCGGAGCCAAGATTCGTCTTCGCTGTCAGCCGTTTCCAGCGCCGATGTACGTGTGCAACGCCAGAAAGATCAGAACGAGTATTACCAGGGGACTTGGTATGCTGAGGAGGACCGCGGAAGAGTGACGCCGCTGTCAGAGTCCACCAGCACACCCCAACTCCGAGGAAACCAGGAGAAGCCATCGCAATCCAACATGCATGACGACGAGAAATCCTCGCCAACACGACATACGGATACGAAACCAGATACCGAAGATTCCAGTCCTCCCTTGACTGCCAAGGACTCCGCCTACTCTTCCGTCTCCGACGCATCCGCTATGTCACCAGCATATGGATCCCCCCGCTCAGCCTCGTCTATGTCATCACGACAAACCGCCCAATTCGGCCTTTTCCCCACTAGGAACCTTAGCACTCCTAAGGGTTCCATCTCTAGCAACCTAGGCAGTACCAAATCCCCCGTACTCGACTCATCCGACTCCTTCCCCAAACCTGGTGATATCCCCAGCCGCCCTCACACTTCCATGTCAACCTACCAAGAGACCCCCGCCAAGCGCCTGTCCAAGCGGAGTAGCTTTACGTCTCTCAAGCGACTCTTTAGCAAGAAGAAGTCGGGTGACATCGGTCCTATCGCTGAGTAGCGATGATTGCTATCCGTCTTTCCGTTCTTTCCATCTTCATTCTTCGTTATATTTCTGTGCAATTCTTGAAACCTCGTATGGCGTTGCATGGCTATATACCCCACCATTTGAACTCGCGTAACTTGATTGTTTCGTTTGCATTTTCAGATGCTTCTTTGTCGTTCTCTTTTTTTTTGGGTGTGTCGCGGTTGAGAGTCGGCGGTCCTTTGGCGGTCGACTGGAAACTGGACAAGTGTATATATTTTATATTCTGTCGTTTCGTTATCCTATTCTTATGATGAGCTATGCAGTGTGGGATTCGCCTTACAGGCTGGTATTGTTCGCGTAGGAGATGCCGTTGCGCCAAAGACTCTCGTGGCAGTTGGGTACCAGCCGTCGTGCCCTGCGAATTGCAGTCACTGGGAGTAATCGAGGTCGGCGCCGATCATGCGCAGTGTAATAGATGGTTCGAAAGCGTCGCCTGATCAGAGGATTCCGGGAAAAGGATGCTCGGGATGCTTTTGATGGCCATGGACGTGTCTGAAAGCGTTACGTTGTAACAAACATTTCAAGAGCGCAGTACACGCGACGTAAGTAGAATTAATTCCATAAACATATACGTTACTGGCTTTCTTTCTGTCGTCTCCATTTCTTTCAAGTCTTGCAGCTGTTCCTTTCTGCTAGGCGGTTGTGAGGAGAGCAGCTCTGGTCGCGGTAGGTCTGAAGGAGGCGCGAGCCTCCTTGTCAATATCGTCTTCACCTAGCTCTCTCCGCCGCCTCACCCCGCCTATCATCATGCACTCATATCCTCAACACCAACCATCTTTCCATCGAGATACTGGACACAATAGGAGAAGTCTTACTGCTCTCTCCTCTCCCAGATACTCTCCTTTCTGTTTACCATCGCCATCTCCTTCTGGACATACCGATAGCTTGCCTGCCAGTCAACACAACCCACAAGCAAACAAGAGAAAGCCCGGCACAGCATCCTTGCTTGCACCTCGCCTCATCTCTTTGTCTGCTTCTCCATCGGCATATCTTGCATCTGTTGCAATACTATGCAGTCCAATCAAGACTTGAACGGTGGAGGCGGTGTCGGAGGGGGGTGGCGGCACGTCGAGAGCCTTCAACACACCAGATACGAGTCACACGTCAGCAAGAACCCAAGGCTGAGTACCCAACTCTGATTTCTCAGCTCCTACTGGCCGTGGCATCTCTTCGATGCTCCGCACTGAGCCGGAAATGGGCAGTGTAGGCAACGTCCTCGTGGACGGTTCCTCTAGCTTTGACAACCTCACCACCAGCCACAGCGGCATCGCGAGTCTAGCAGGATGCCGACAGTCTCACCAGTGTCCAGCATATCTGGCACACATAGCGGGCAGTCTCACCGATACCCCTCGCCATCTTCCGTATCACGGTATCCAACCGCGGCCAACCGTCCACAGTATGACACGAACGCTATGCTCCCAACGATGCCGATACACTCTGTATCATCACAGCCAGACACAATGAGAAACCAACACCAAGAAGAGCAATGTTCACAGTCGATGGCATATGCCATGCAGCCCCACAGTGGCTTCTCGAGCAACCCGCCTCTTACCAGCCTGCCCCGCACTAATATCCCGCGATCCCAAAACCCGTACGCATACGCGGGTTCTTACGGACTAGACCCCGGGCTAATGAACCTCAACTATCGATCGATGACACCTGCCTTGAACAACAGTATGCCTCTGGGTGTACAAGCTTCGCATAGCTTTGAAGGACAGGGACCGCCAAATAGTGGCTATTATCAACCCAGTAACAGCCCTGCGCATCCTCAAAGTAATAGACATTGCCAGACTGCCCAACAAGGACAACAGCGTGGTGGTCTTGTTAATCCGCACAACTTGGGACGAACGAGGAACAGACGGCCATCTCAGTCGTCCTCGCTGAATTCCGAAGAAGGTCAGAGCCAAAGGGAGTTTCATTTTCCTCCTCTTCAAGAATCTTCACACGAAGCGCAGTCAGAGGGTATTCGTAGCGGTGCTTCCCAGCTCCATCGCAGTTGCGCGGCAAACATACACGATGGTCAGTCCTTCGAAGTTCCACCTTTGCCGGAAAATCATAAGCAACGTATTGCGGATGAGCAGGTTCGCTTCGAGAGGTGTGTTTCTGGTTCCATATCTGGCAACCCAACGAGATCGCGTACCTGTCTTGATGCTCCGTCACCAGACTTGAATTCGCCTCAGCGCCCTCAATAAGGACACACCCACTGGAGCATCTCACAAAAGGAGCGGCACACAAGTATCAAGGCCCACTCATATGAGTCCCGAAAATATCATGGTTTCTAAAAAGAAGGCTCTAGTACAGTACTACGACTACAGTAAGTAGTTTCATCGCGATGACCACGTCAAGCCAGATGCCAGGTCTATCCCTTTCAGTCTTGTAAGTCAGGTCTATACTGCCTTTGAAGAACATGGCTCAACTTGAGGGAAGGAAGATCAATCAATACTGATAGCATTCGCGTCTTTAGGACTAAGAAGTACCACAGAGCCTGTAAACGTCGCGACAAGTAGAGACGATCCGAACAAGACGGATACCTCAGAGACATCTAATCACACAAAAACCGCATCCCAACCTTATCTAAACTATATCAGCTTCGCCTATAACCCCGCGATTCACGAATGAACGGACACAATAAGAGATAGAATTTCTGACAAGAGGCCTTACCAAGAGTTTAACTTAGAGGCTCAATCGAATGTTCATACTGAAGAGCTTCTGTCGGGTGAACAATCCTCCAACTCTTCCAATATACCATCGAAATCACCAGAGCCCACGACGCCAACGTTTCTGAAAGACGATAAAGATTCCCAGTAACCTGTCCTTATCCCGATCAGCCAAGAGAAGTATCCGATAAATTCAGATCCCCCTTCCTCTCCAATGGTCCAGGTCGTTGCTGTACCTCGCCCGTCCGAAGACAACCGCCTTCCAAACGAAAGATCCTCCTAGTGGACGGCGAGTCAGATTCCTAATCCCCTAGCATATCGCCTCGCACTCTGTACTTAGGAAAGCCCTAGACTATAACCACTAAACCTGACAGCACGTTTGTGGGAACCTAACCGCAGTCACCTCAAGAGTATGTTATCCGCTCCTTAACAACCCGTCGCTAAGCGGCTGTTTTAAGCGACAGCGAGCTAACCTCGCGTGCAGCATGGTATAGCTATACCACACCAGCTTCGGGACTATCAGCAGACGTTCAAGACGACGCCGTAGCTCAGTTTCCCACAAAGTACCGACACAGCGCAGCTGTCCCATCCTACAGCTTACCTTCAACGCACTACGACTTCCTTGAGCTGCCCAACGTTGCAACTTGCCTTTAGCGCACTACGATTACTATTCCAAAGCGAACAACCTAGCTAAATATGGGAATAGAAGTGGCTGCACGCTTCCTAATCCCACAGCTTGCCTCCAGCGTACCCTAATCACGGAGAGCTAGACTTAGATATCCCCGTACGTCCATACGCGTCAAACGGAGGACTGCTATCCCGAAGTGAATAACCCGGCCGAACGTGGGAATAAAAGCAGCAGTACAGCTATATCGCGCGCCAACTCCCCGGCTCTAGCTTCCCCACCAGCTCGGAGCGATGAGGATGGGAAACTGGATTTCATAATACGGTGGACTGGGTTTACTTCGCCATGGGCAAGACGCTTTAGACGGCGGAAGCTTGCTGCTGCTACTGCTACTGCTGCTAATAAGGAAGACAATCTACGCGTCCACTCAGTGATGGAAGGTTTGGCTATAGACCGCAAACCCGTGGTGAGGATTTAAAGAGCGGTGGGTGAATGGGTGGATAGGTAGGATGACCTTGGGAAGAATGGGAGTAAGATTATCTTGCAGAGCATGGTGGTGAGATTATTTTAGACATCACCTCGGCGGGATAATCTTATAAAGTATCTAGTTAGAGGTAGTGCGGAAAGATTGGAAGTAGATGGGAAAGAAAGGGTAATGGTTATTTGGGGTGATTTTGACAACAGTGGTGATGGTGATGATGATACGGTAGTAACGCAGGAGTAGTTGTATTAGTTACTTCTGTATGATAGAAACACTGTTAGATTGCCCTTACGTAACGTCGCTTTCTACCTACCCTCGCTACCGCCCTTATTTACGACGGAGTGTTACTTTCGCTTTTTCTTTTCTTGTGCACTATTAACCGTAGGATAATCCGTGAGCATTTAGGCGGGGTCGGTACGTCCGCTTCAATTCCAAGATAGCGAGACGATAGTTCTGGATATCTGATTTCTGTAGACATGCTCTTGATAGGTGTCTTTCTATATATATCTCGGTTTCGTGAAGAGATAATGGATTGTATCGTTGGTAAGTCTTCATGTTTCATAAGTTAAGCTTGATAGAGCTACTTTGGACATTCCGCTTGTAGATTCTAAGAAAAAAGGATGTGAGAGGTGGTGAAGTGAAATTAACTTTTCCTCTTGTAGTATACAAAGTTGTCCTATCACTTAATATGCTATTAGGATAAATTTACATTGTTTCTCTTCACTAGGCACTGCTTGCTTGGTTGATCCGAGAAGTCGAAAAGTGGCCTCTTCCTTATCAAAGTGTTGAGAAATATTTATTACGGATTGTTTCGCTAGAAGAATTCAATTTGTGATCACACATCAAAAGGGGTCGGGGTCGGAGGACATGGCTATTCTGCATAAAGTCGGCATCGCTCATGGATGAGAGCGTAGATTGATAGCTGATACCGCTGTCCCCACCATTTCAACCATCACAGCCTCTACCACGGCAGCCTCCACAGCCTCCATAGCCTCTGGCATCGCAGGAACCACCACCGCAACCACATGATGGTCACAATAGTAGCAGCAGCAGTTGCAACTGCCACAAAACCCGTAAGCGGTAGTACAGGTCAAAACAATAGCAGCAACTATCACAGCAACGGCTGCAGTAATGCCCACAATCATAGGTCCTATAAAGACGTGCAATATGCGATGCCGGCAAGAAGACTCGAATAAATAAACGACATCATTGTGCGGAACGGTTTGGAGTATTTAATCATTTCATTTTCATATTCCCAGCTGCTATAGCTGTTCATTGCCACTTGTCTACTCAGACCCATGACACTCCTCCATATCCTCTGCCCAAAAGCAAGCGCTTAAGCAGCGATGGTGACCTCAACCTCGACACCGGCCTCGATGTTGATGATGATCTGCTTGACGACCTCGGTGGGGGCGTGGAGGTCAATGAGACCTATTACAATTGTTAGCCTTTCTGCTGCAAATATCTCGGGTTGTAGCGCTTACGCTTGTGGATGCGCATCTCGTAGGTGTCCCAGGTCTTGGAACCCTCACCGCAAGGGGTCTTGCGGGTGGTGATCTTGAGGTGCTTGGTGGGCAGACGGACGGGACCCTTGACGCGGAGCTCCTTGTTCTTGGCACGGTCGATGAGCTCCTGGCAGACCTTCTCGAGGGACTTGACGTTGCGAGAGGTGAGGGTGATTCGGATCTTGTGGATCTTGGGACCTGTACTGTGTGTGAGAACGTCGTCGTCGCAAATGTCATATGCGCGGTTCCTTACCCTCACCGAAGTCCTTCTCGGGCTTGTTGTAAGACATCTTGTTGGATTGGAGGTTGGAGTGTTTGTTGTTGTAGGTGCTGAGTGTAGATTCCAGTCACGACCTGGATCCTTGATCTCGGTAATGTGATGACTGGGGCGGCGTTAAAATTGGCGACGGCGTTCGTAGTCGTTGAATTCTCGCGCTTCGACAAAAAATCACTTTGTGGGCGGCGGCTGCCAAGATTGCGGACGCTAGTGACTAATCGGGTATCGCTCCCCATCGATCGCGCGTCAGGCAGGCCCATGAGCCATCATGACTACATGACCAGGATAAACACCCCAATTTGAAATCCCATAAAGACTTTACTCCTAACTGCTTCGGCGTACTTGTACTCTCCACTCCCTGTATATTTCCTTCTTCATACGGCTACCCGGAGTAATGTCACTACCCCACTTTGCACCATTTCCCGACGCAAAAGTCAGAAAGAGCATACTACCCGATGAATGGCAACTTTATCTCGACTCATGGTCTTCATTGGCTGAGCTATACCTGCGCCTAGGGGATCAACAATTTATATCAACAATTCAAGAGAAGGATACGCTGACTCCATTTCTGACGTCTTTCTTCCATGAACTGGCCCATGACGACACGTTGCCATCAACCGTAGCGTCTTTGCGAAAGAAAGCCTTCTTTCTATCACATCGGCTGCTTTCAAGAGACGACATCCCAAACGCTCTCCTTAGCTGGTCAGCGCTCTCTGATATCTGTCATGTCTACCCAAAGAGCGAGCAACTTCGCACACTTCTACAGGGTTTATGGAAGCGAAAGGGCGCAACCATTGAAAAGTCACTCCAGACTGCCAAGACATCATTGATCAGAAATCTGGAGTCGAAGAGGCCAGAGGAGACCGAGAGCACTCTTGATAGGGTAGCGCCCCTTCTCAGAGCCTCGAATGATGCCAGTCTCTTCATGCTTACCGGGTCCGACTTTCTAGATGCCCTTTTGGCAGTGTATCCTCGTGTACCCCAGCCCATGCAGAAGAAGCTTGTGACAGTAGCATATCTTGGCCTTACAGCAGCTTTGGAGGGTTCAAAACCAAACTACTCGCTGCTTTCTGATCACCTATACAGTCTAAAGTCCAGCGAAGAACAAGAACAGAAGAAAGAGCCAGGAAAGAAAACCCTAGTAGCAGATCTGGTCACAAATACGCTGTTCTTGGAGAAGGTGAGAGACAAGGCCACTGCTCCAGAAGCGTCAAGAGTGAAGAATACGGCAGCGTCACTCAGTGTGTTCCGTCAATCGGGCATTGCTCGGCCTAAGAAGTTGATACGACGGAAGACAGACAAGGGCAAAGCCAAGGCAACGCAGGATGAATATGGTCACGGAGCTTTTACCGGAGAGATTCATGTTCACCGAATGAGCATAATTACTCAGATACAAGACCTCTTTCCAGACCTCGGTGCTGGATTCATTGTGAAGTGTTTGGATGAGTATAATGATGACATCGAGCAAGTTACCGCGCACCTACTAGAGGAATCATTACCACCACATCTTGCCGAGGCGGACCGTAGTGAGAAGTTGTAAGTCTTGCTTGTGATAAAGACTTTGGATTCGCCATGCTTACAAACTATAGGCCTACTCCCACGACACCATCACAGCCACTTCCACCTCCAAGATCGAGTCAATACATCCCTGAGCGCCGTAACGTATTCGACGACGATGATTTTGATAAGCTTGCCGTCGATACATCCCGCCTTCACATTGGTCGGCGAGGCCAAGACCTGAGTGCCGATAAGATACTCTCCGACCGGAGCAAGGCGCCCGCCAAGTCCTCCATTCTGGCCGCTCTGGCAGCTTTTGATTCAGACGATGATGAGAGAGACGATACCTACGATGTCGAAGACGTCGGTGCATCAGTCGATACCGCTGCGCTGGGACCAGGAGAAGATGCTGACCTCGGCGATAAGAATGAAGAGGCTTTGTTCCGCGCATACACCATGACACCCGAGCTATTTGGTCGCGATTCGGACACTAGAAGAGGCAAAGCACGAACTGCACTCAAGAGCGAGACAGGAATGACGGATGAAGCAATTGAGGGCTGGGGAATAATGATGGGGCGCAACCCCAAGCAATTACGGCGCCTCGAGGCAAAATTCTCCACTTTCCAGGGCCAGCAGCGAGAACTACAGTCGACAGCATGGAGGGAGAGCCCTGCAGAGTCTGGGGATGAAGCTAGTGGCGACGGATCTGGTGGTCGTGGAGGTAGAGGTGGTGGGGGTAGGGGCAGAGGAAGAGGCCGTGGACGAGGTGGAGCAGGTGGTGGGAGAGGTGGTGGTAATGTCGCTGGCCCTAATGATGACAAAGCGACACAAATCTCGCGGCAGAGAAAGGAAGCGAACAAGGGATCGAGTGCGAATCATAACCGGAAGGCGCAGCGAGGGAAGAAGATGGCTAGAGCAGGGTTTCCGGCTAGCTAGTTTTGGATGAACATTGTCAGCTGCTCTAGACTTATCATGTATACCCAATCAACAACTCGAGTTGATTGAGTTACAACGAATCTTGCTGTGCGAAGAAATGCTGTGTTAGGTAGCCGTCTTCGTGCCAACAAGTTTTGTGATGTCCTGCAGTCCTCACCATTTGCTGGCTGTAGCAGTTCATCAAGGCTCAACATCTATTGTTTTTCCAATTCACCCGCATGTTCTTGCTTAGGCCAGGAAATCTCGGATCTTCTTATCGTTGCCAAGATGTACTGATAAGTATGTAGCAGTTGGCATCATTGTACATGGTGCTTTTGTAATGTTGTTCGCTGGCGTCCCTACTGGACAGCGATTAAAATTATCATCTGGAAACTATGAATAGTTGGAATCTATATTTCCACCACGTGATAATATAGCGTAGCATATCGGCGAGGGCTAGCGCTAGCGTGTCGAGCGAGGCATACACGATGCTACAAATTTGTTAGGGGCTGTGCCCGTTATGCGTGTAATGGTTATCTCACTGGCCAGACGCTGTGCCAAGCCACGTGATGGATCATCACGTGCAGCCTCGTATGCAGTTACAAGTATGTTCTGCGCAGCGCCTAACTAGTAGTGAGATAAATTTGTTCTAGTAAAACCGGTAGCCTAGAGCATAAGAGTGGATTTGACGTCCTATTCGTCTTGTTGTACAGTAGGGGATGTCAGCTTACGTCTGATAGAAGGATGTATCCTTCGGGGCCCGACTACTACTTAGCGTGTGGGGGCGTAGACACAGGCTTGTCTCACTACTGATGTATCGATGTCAATATTGATTCATCTTATTAAATCAAAGATATGTTAGTTTTCCTAGTGTTGTAATTATCTTCAGTAGTATAGTGGTTGCTTATCCCGTCCGCCGTTCAACATGTACTCATTTCGGGACGCGTGGCATAATATGATGTGTTAGCGATTCGGAGCCTGGATTCCTATGTGTCTCAGATGAGGATTTTGTGCATCTTCCCAGGTCATTGGTGTGTTCACTGGTCGAAGCCAGCTGTGTCTTGTTGCTGGGACTACTGTCTAGTGTACCGTTGACCAATATTGACTAACGCAGGCTGAGACTACCCTGATATAGAGGCTCAGCCCCAGCTGACATATTCGAGCCTTGTGCAGCAGGTATAATAGTCCTCAGTGTTCTCTCGTCTTGCTTAGTCTCCCTAACATCTCAATCCAATCTATACTCCTTTCACAAGTCTTTCATCATGGCCGAACGTCTTATTAAATACAACCTGGTTGATGCATCTGTGTCAACCCATCGTCGAAAAACTTCAAGTGATCTGAAAAACACTCACGCCAGACCTATCAACCGCCGAATGCATCACGGCAAGTTGTTTTGGACTGAAATCTGCTGGCGTTTGATGGCTACTCTCATATTTAGCATTGCTATAATCGCCGTTCTTTATAGTTTCTCCCAAAAGGGTATCCTCAGTCGTTGGGAGAAGCGTTGGTTCAATGTACTGGCCATTTTGCTCTCATCACTGGTGAGCCTGTGCACGGGTTCACTTCTAGGGTTATTAGGCAGCATGGTTCGTTGGCCTCTACTAGCAAGTAGACTCCACGCACCGGTTGATGTCAGGTGACCTTATTATACAAATTCTCATAATGCTGATAATTAAGACTAGGTCGATCTGATTCTAGCCATGCCCAATCCAACTAGAGCTGTTAAACTCATGGTTGACTTTTGATTTGAACGAGGATGCACAGATAGAGTACCCTACCCATATAACCGACTGGGGCACACAAGACTGGCTTGATGACTCTATGTTCTCGAGCGACTACGCTCTAAATTCTAGTTATGGGTTTGACCTTCTTAGTCAAAATATCCGTAAGTCTGAGACTAGTAGCAGATTATGTTGGTGAAAGTGCGTGAGTAATAACAAGTACAGGACAAATGTCGCAGTACGCAACAATAGGCCTTTGAAACGTGCCAGGTCGCGACTTCGATTTCAAGAACTCCTCGACTTATAATATGACAAATATAAATGGACGTGGCTTGAATCGTGCAATTGAGGGAGGAAATGTAACTTACTCGTACTATTTGAAAGAGTACCGCGATGGGGAAACTACACCATCCATGACCAGTGTAGTTCACAGTTCGTCCAGGTGTTTTGGAGGAACTGTGTCGCTACTCAAAAGCCAGGAGAGGGACGTAAATTATGGTTAGTACAACTCTGCACTTGGGTATCCTCCAAGAGTACTGACTATAACCCATTTATCTAGGCGATGTTATCGACACTGAAGCATTTGAGAACATCCTGAATAACACATTTAATGACTTCGAAGATTTTCGAGACGTTATATGGATAGCTCCCGTGGATTACTTCAAACTAGATGAAGACTCAGCTTGCGCAACATCATGTAAGGGCTACCAACTATTCTATAACTCCTACATTCTGATAGTAGAGACTTTAGATCTTTACACTGAGTCTTTATGGTATGAGGTAGAATCAGAAATTCGTAATGGAGCACTGTTCGAGTGCCATACGTGTACTAGCCACAACAACAGCATACCGGGGCTCGGGCCACTCGAATCATCCAGCAGTGAAACTTATATCGTTTCAAATATTCTCCATCGACTTGGTTATTACGACCAGTTGAGAATTGCAAAAGAGGGTGACGACATTTACTATGCCCTCAAAAATTACTCTGGTAGGGAGAGTGAACAAAGCTTTGCAAACTACCTTGGCAATGTGGTTATGAACGATACACTAATACCATTTAACGCAAGAGATGGCATTTCATTCCAAGCTAAACTCCATCCTGCACACCTTGTAGCACGTCTTCCCCTTCTCGCCATTCTGGGTGCTGAAACACAGCTGCCAAAGGTGACCAAAATCGCAGGCGCATCTGAGCGGCTATTCATCGATGTCAGATTAAATGTCAAACTCAAGGAACCAATTACGGTCCTCGTGTGTATCTTTGGAGGCCAGGTACTGGCTATTGGGGCTGTTATTTTCTATTGCAGGAATGTTTTCATACGAGATTATGCGAGTAGCCTTTCTATTGCCAGATTGCTAAAAAAGACCACGGAAGACACAGAAGGAATGAGTACACATACGGGCGAGGAACTCGCGGAGTATCTAGATAGCAAAGGTGTTATGATGAGATATGGAACACGGCGGAAGGGTGACGAGGCGTTCGAGGTAGACCTGTGGAACGATGTTGAGGATGAATTCCCTGATGCCATATATGCATAGGAGACAGTGTTATAGTCTGTGTTGCCGGCACTCATACTTTGAGCCCGGAGTTCAGTAGGTAACTATTTGCAGTCTTTACACTATTCCGGCTTGCAGGAGAGTTACTCTATTTCAATTGAAAATGACATCTTCGCACACCTGAACAGCGCTTTTCAGAGGCCTTCATAATATGCTTCATTTTCGCACGCTCCTTTTATCACTCCGGCATGATTTGCTTGTTATTTGCATCCCTGAGCTGCTCATCTATACAAGAAACAATGGTCCAGTAAAAGGATTGCCTACACTTCCGTTGCTGTGAGCTGACTCATTTCCAAATGTGTTACTTGGACTTCTTATTTAGAAGCTTGGAGTATTACAGATTGTATGAGACTTCTTTGTGGAGTTCTCTAATACTTAACAAAGTACAAATGTTTCCACGTCAAAATGCGGGTAAAGGAAAACCTGCGTTCTATGATGACGACAATGACGGTTCCATGACATGTTGTGAGCAGACTGCAAACTACGCCTGGCGCGCGACTAGCGCAACGTCACTTACCCGCTAAACTGGAGCGAGCAAAAATAGCAGTGCTATCGCATCCCCAGCATTGTGAACTCAAGTATATATTATACAAAACTGGTCGTTCTGACATCAAATCAGCAAACATCCGATGTTTTCAGATCATCTTCTTCAGTAGTATAGTGGTCAGTATTTCCGCTTGTCAAGCAATTGACAGATCGCGGGAGACCGGGGTTCAATTCCCCGCTGGAGAGCTTTTTTGTTCATTTTTTTGATTTTGGTTCTGGTCTGAACTGCTTTCTTGTTGTGGGGTAAGCTCGGGCATATACTTTCCGGCCACATATGGTTTCCGGCCACCCCACCCAAAGTAACCATTCAACTTAAACTTCTGATTTTTCCAACACCACGCTTTCAATATGGATCCATGAGAGCTCGCTATATAAAATGCTATCACAGATCTCAATTCTAGTGTTTTTGAAAGTAAGCGGGCAGCTGCAAGTTGGCATAAAATCCCGCGGTCAACGCTACAAGGCCGTCGAGTAGGCCAACAATCACACCCAATAGCTCACCAAAACCAGCAGTGATCATACTTGTCAACAAGCAAGTCAAGTCAAGCTCAGCCTCCGGCTTGACTTGACTGTTATAGATATCCAAAAAACTTCGGCTTGACTTGTGTCAGACTGTAAGGGGTTTTCTGATCAAGGACTATTTTTTGGGTCACTGTGATAAAAGACTGTGATAAAATGATGGGAGGAATTGATTGTATTAATGGTTCCGGTCTGTCTGTCCGCTCCAGCGGCGCGCAGGAGCGCCGCCTTATGAGCGCTGTTTCCGTGACACTGGGAGTATCAGGTGTGGCTCATATATCGGCCCTGCCTAAGATGGGCTTGGCGCTTGGCTCTGATTGGCTAGGATCACTAGCGATCAGCCCTGGATCACACGCGATCAGCTTTGGTTTGCTGAGATCACAGAATCCGGGTGCTCGACTGAGTACCCGGATTCTGCCACTTATCTAACAACTTGACTCGGCCCGAATAGTATTATAGCTTGACTTGAGAGCTTAATTAGCTTAATAGTCCCTGCGCAAAATATAAGGCTATTAGCTTATTAGTAGAAGTAGTATCGTGGTATATTTCTTAGTGTTTTAGAAGGGGATTTAGGCAAAGATAGTAAGCGATAGTTGCTGTCGCCCGAATCCCCTTTGTTATGGGCGAGAGAGGCCTGGCTGACGAATATGCATTCACCTATTGTACAGAAGAAGAAAGATAAAGAAAAAGAAGATCTATCTACACCTAGGGTGGCGAGCTGGGTCTCCTCATCGGGTAGGTTTTCTTGGTGTAAGGGGCTGCGCTCCGTGGAGCAATCGCTTTGGTATACAAGGGATTGTATTCGATAGGGAGCTAAGCTCCTAAGCTATATAGCTATCTATATGCAATACTAGTTGCCTAAGCAACGATCAGGCCGATTAGGTCTAGCGTCTGAGCGTCGTTCGGACGGCGTGAGCAGAATCCAGGTGCCGTAGAGCACCAGGATTCTGTGAGACAATCCAAGATCCCATTATGGAGTAAGACCAAAGGGCACCAGCCCATTACACAGTATTTTTTTATCTATTAGAGTTAGAGAAAAAATTAATATGTAAGAGTTATAGATTCACTTAATATCTATATTTTATATAACGTAGTTTATAAGCGAGTCGGTCATACAAGCAAGTCGGTCACCCCTCTAGCTTTAACCACCCACCTTACCTTTACGCGCAATGTCTCCACACTACGCTTCTAAATTAACTTCTTACGAAAGCGATATTCAGCTTACCCTTTCTTCTCTAGATAGCAATTAAATCTAGAGTACCTAACACGCTGCTATTGTAACAGCGCAGGCAAGAAGAATCGGATTCGTTTTGGACGTAAGGTCACTCAGAGGCATATAGGAGTGCGTAGGACACAAGAAATCTAAGAATTTAATTAAACACCTATAGGCCTTATACGAGAGGATATCGAAAAACTATAGAATGAGCTATTAATCGCTAAGGTAGTTTTATCTTATTAGTTTCCGCTAGACCTAATAGGACCTAGTTTGGATAATAGTCGTGTAGAGGGCTCAGCCGTTACAGCTATAGCCTTTAATGTTCTGAAATTAATACTAATTGACTAACGCGCTAGGAGGCACGCGCGGTGCGATTACTAGCCTAATATAAAGAAGCTATTATAGCTAGAAGAGTAAGTAATTACTAGCTATATAATTAATCTTAATCCACGTAGATTTACGCCTATCTATACTACTATATAAGATATAGCTAATAAGCTACTAGCTATATAACTTTATTAAGCGTATAAATAGTCTTATAATATATTTTAATTAAATATATAATAGATAGAGAGCTCTATATAAAGATCTAGTCTTAATTAAGAGATATTTTAAGCTTATAGAGTAAATAAAAGCTAAGTATAATATCTATAATAAGAATATCTATAACTCTAATAAAGCTAGGTTTTTAATAGATAAGATTACTACTTAACTTATTACTATAGTATTAGAGAGAAAAGGATATCTAAAGGCTATTTAGCTAGATAATTATAAGTAAATAATATTTATTACTATAATTAATATAGCTAGCTAGTCTATACTACTATTTCTA
>NW_006911435.1:0-61857 GCF_000523455.1 Bipolaris oryzae ATCC 44560 | reverse complement strand
GTAAATCTAGATAAAGAATAATACCTCTTATTTCTATCTAATATTATTGCGTTGTTGTAGAGCAATTGCGCAAAGAGCCGCGTCAAGTTTGGTGGGGTGGGCCACTTACTGATGTGGGCCGCTTACTGATAAAACACGTTATCGAGTGTTTTGCAACACCTGCCTAAGCGTCTTCAACATCTTCATCTCATAGCCAACGACCCTGATGGGGACGAGCTGAAGCCTTCAACTGCATTTACTGACGCATTGCATGGAATCGCACCTATAATGAAGTCGATATTTCCAGCATTACATACACTGAAAATCGCTGACTGGGATCCAATACTCGGTACTTTTGCCTGCCAAACGCAGATCCACGCTATTCAGCTAGCATTTGCAGAAACTGGAGTTGATTTTTTGTGGCAGCCACGCGATATCCTCATCAATGGAAGTAATGAAAATGATATCATTACTCTTGAAGGGAAAGAAGAAGGCTGGATATGGGTTCAGTGGGTGGATAGCGATGAGTTGCGGATCGAGGGTCGTAATGACGTTTAGACGAACCAGACTTTTCCTCCTGCAATGATGCGACAGAAAACCTGGTCTCGATTCTTTGAAGCTGTAATACCACATATTGTTAAGTTCGAAAAGTATAGACGCCTAAAGAGCGGGGGGGTGAGAAGTCTCCGGTGCCTGCGACCCCTGTTGGCTAGTTACTTAGACATTGAGGCTCAACTGCACACGCGCCACGCGTTCCCACTTTGGCCCACCTGTGCCCTGAATCTCGACCGCAACGCGACCCACGACCACGACATTCCCTCTCACCCAACACCGCAATCAATTTTGACAATATATCTTCTTGTACGATCGCATAAATTTCTAGTTGCCCACCATGAGCAAAATGTGGGAGGTGGATCCGGAGACACGGAGCAAGGTAGGCCGATCACTCTACCAGTCTGTGGAGGTGGGGGGTGCTAGGGGTCAAATGCGGAGATGGAAGCATAGCACAGTTAAACTATGGGGCCTGCGAAGATTCAAAAGCTAATTCGTTCTACTTGCAGTTGTTGGAGATCCAAAAGACAAACGACAACAACAAGTGTGTCGACTGCAATGCGCCCAGCCCACAATGGGTACGCAACCACCCGCCCGCTTTCTGGCCAGGCACGCGAGCAGCGACCAGACTTACTGATACCTCTTGTTTTAGGCCTCGCCCAAACTCGGTATCTTCATGTGTCTCTCCTGCTCCGGCGTCCATCGCGGTCTAGGTGTCCACATCTCCTTCATCCGCAGCATAACCATGGACGCTTTCAAAGGCTCAGAACTGGTGCGCATGGCTGCTGGCGGCAACAAACCCTTCCAAGAATTCTTCAACAGCCACGAGTCGAACACGAAAGAGGGACGCACATTCGAGTCGTCAACCATACAAGAGCGATACGATTCAGAGGCGGGCGATGAGTGGAAAGAGAGGCTTAGCTGCAAGGTCGAGAACAGGGAGTTTGACAAGAGCAACCTGCCTAAGCGGTTACCGAAAAAGGAGAATGCTTCTATGGCGGGTGCGGGTGCACCATTGAGTGGACGAGCCAGCGCAGCAGGGAGCAGAAGCCAGACACCTTTGGGCAAGGCACGAGGAAGTGATACAGGCTTTCAGCGCTCAGGATCACCCGCCTTGGGTACAAACGCAATGTCGCAAAAATCCAAGAACGAAGCCTACTTTGCGAAGATGGGTCAAGAGAATGCTAACAGGCCGGAGGGCGTTGCGCCCAACCAGGGAGGAAAATACGGTGGCTTCGGCAGCGAGCCGGATTCGTGGAAGAAGGACGACGAGCCTGGCGCGCCGCCTGCGCTTGACGACTTCCAAAAGGACCCAGTTGCTGCGCTTACCAAAGGATTTGGATGGTTGGGCGCCAGCGTAAGCAAAGTAGGCAAAACAGGCTACGAAGGCTGGGTGAAACCCGGAATGGCAAAGGCATGTTTTGTGCTGCTTTATTCAGTAAATCCCTGCGACTAACTATCCTCTAGCTTGCCGAAGCTGACCTCGCAGCTCAAGCCCGTAGCACCGCCGGCACCCTAGGTCAGACCCTGCAATCTGGCGTCGCAACTGCCAATACGCAATTTACACGCTTTGTTGAAGGAGACGATTCTTCGTCTACCGCACGCCGTGGCGCTCCCGAACCCGAACGCAAAGACTTTTGGGAAAGCTTTGGTGCGGCGCCCAAAGGACCGGCAAAGGACAAGCAGGACTTTTGGGACGAGTTTGCCAGCGCAGGTGAAGCAAGGACCAGCATGACTATGGAAAGAAAGAAGCCCAGTGGTATTGGAACAAGTGCTATGAAGAAGAGCGGTGGCAGTGGTAGCATGGGTGGATCAGCAAAGAAGGACGATGAGTGGGACAAGTGGTAGAAGCACGAATTCACATGTCGATATGAGTCCATGGTGGGAGTTGGTTGAGGTTGTACAAGGCGTTTGGTTTTCAGAATACGCATGTGTTAGGGAGGTGAACTGCTGAGTAACTCATTGCGCTGGACTCGAAAGCGAGTAGATGGCAAGTATCGTTATTTCATTGCACCACCTGTCTCCTGTGGTCTTGTCCTTGTTGTTTTGACTAGCTGCCCACTGTTACGCTTAGTAGACTGTGATGTTGGCATACCTCGATAGTCTATGGACTAAACCCAATCACGCATACGGAGCTTAGTTTGTGACAATCCTAAAATCTTGAAAGCATGCTTGCAGATCTTGTCTTGGTATAGGAGGGGTTCAAGTTCAATTCCAACAGGTTTATCCCGATTTACTATACCAAGAAGCTGCATTGCACTCGCTCCACTATTTGCTTCCTTACGCTTTGTTCTAGTATAGAGCGGATTCCTACAACACTGACTCAGCCAACGGCGCGGGGATGATAACTATGCTAATTCAACAGTACCACTCAATCGTCGGTAGTCAATTGTCTGAAATAATGACAGTCTTGGTTTAAATCATTCTCCATAGGACGTCCGTATCATTATTCCAGAGACATGGCCCCGTCAACTTATCAGTCCCATGATGCCATCCGACAATGCAAACGTACTTGACGAGCCGGCATAGACACCTCTCATTCCAATCACAGAATGTTTACGTACCGAAACAAAAAAAACATTCATAAGACTTATCAACAGATGAGCTTCTCCGGCTTCAAATTGTTCGCTACCGTATCTGTGAACCGGTAACCGCCCGTGCTCAGTGTCTCCATCGCAGCGTCCCGTTGGTGAAGCACCCTGCAGAGACCCTCTGTACCAAGAGTTCTTACAGGGAAATTGCATCACCAGTAGTTGAATCGGGCATGTGGATTGCGTGAAAAGTTGAATCCTGTTTCTTGGCAAAAGGGCTTCCAAGAGGAAGAGATGCTCTGCCCCTCCATATAAATCCCCTCTTCGATCCGCCGACGACCTGCTTCTTCTTCTACAGACAACTTGAACAAGCAAGGTCTCCTTCCTGAGAATACCAAAGGCTTGGAAGGTGAGGGTTTCCCTTGAGATCTAAGCATTGTGTTCGTGATACTCATTCTTTCCCTTCTCTTTCAATCACTGCAAGACAGTCGCGCTAATACACTGACAGAGCATGTCAACACACGTCAAGGTAACTAATATCTAACTTCCACGACCTCTCTTTGGGAGAAACCCTCGTTTTATCACATTTTTGTCTTCACACACGACGTGATCACAAACTGACCCGAAGCAGAAGCCATCGAGCATGTTCCGCTTGGTGAGTGCGATCTTCGCACTCTTCGCACTCTTCACAGCCCTCGCCCAAGCCAAGCATGAAAGAATCCGCATCTACGCCTTCACATCGGCCGACTGTAACGGGCCACCCATCTATGGCAACATTGACTTCAGGCGTGACAAGTGCATGCCGATCCCGTTCGGTGCGTCGAGCCTCAAGATCATGGAAATAAAGAAGGGCGACTGGACTAAGGAACTCAATGCCGGGCCAACGGGCTGCTACTTCTATTCATACACGCAATTCGGCTGCTTGGAACGTTATCTCGACACTCTTGTGGATCCTGGCGATGTCATTTCTTCGTGCATCCCGTCCAGAGACGCCAATGCCCCAATATTTTCCGTCTCATACATGTGCATTCGTGGTGCGCCTCCGAAGCGAAGTCTGCCTCCAGGTCCTGGCAATTGGACGCATGATACGAACGACACTATCCAGTACGCTGATAGGAAGAGGCCACACTGGCATACCCCGATCTTCGTTAACCAGACGGCGGGATTGAATGAGACGGGCAGGCCTGGTGACAATTTGACTGCCAGGCACAATGGGGCTTCAATTGTTCTTCCCAAGCCTGAATTCAACCTGACGTCTAAATCCAACTCGACTCGAGAGGTCAGACGTGGAGAAATGACTCTCCCCTACGGGCCTCGTGTTGCCAACAAACAGCCCAACTCCAACTCGACTGAGAGGACCAACAACGAGTATTTGACCACTCGCCACCATGGACCGGCATTCATCAACGGGCAGCCCAACTTTAACAGCTCGAAGTCCAAGACCGCCGAGGGTAACTTGACGGTGCGGCACTATGGGCCAGCAATTGCGGGTGGAAAGCTCAACTTCAGGTCTACACCTGGGTCGAACAAGGAGACTTCATGGAACGAGACCCAGCCTGCCGTTAACCAGGCAGCTGAGCAAGATGCGGCAATTACAAATAAGACAATCACGATCGAGACAGTCGTGGCCAAGCCAGCCGCATTCAAGACGGTCGTAATTGTCCCAGATGTGGAAGAGCGAGCAGTGATCGAGCCAGCCGCCAACAAGACTGTTGTTCCCAACAGCACTGAAGTCGACGATTCCGATTCTGATTCAGACTCCGACTCGGACGACGACTCGGACCCCAAGCTACCAGCCGGCAACTCCACGACCCTCGACAAGCGCGCATGGACGGAATGGAAAGGCCCCCGCCGCGGCGTGTGGATGCTGCACCCCTGGACCGGTAGCATCATCTGCTATGAATGCTACTCAGAATCCGAAGAGCACATACTCATTTTCCAATGCCAATACAGCGCCCAATTCCCCACCGACTGCGGCGAGCGGCCCCTAGCCCCCGTCTACACCAAGACAGTCTCCATCCAGCCCGTCGTCACCGTCAGCCCAGGCGACGGTGCCCCACTGGTCAAGCGCGGCGCCTGGAAACGTCGCGTCTACATGCAAAACCCCTGGTACCCAGGCACGACCATCTGCGCAACCGCAAAGTGGAAAGGCCGCAACAAGAGCATGGGCCAGAGAATCAAGATCAGCCATGCGCACAAAAAGCTGCGCAAGTGCGATAAGTCGCCCGAGGCACAGAATATCGCTATTTATATTCGCACTGCTACCACGACGGAGCCTGTGCGCACCGTCAGTCTCGTGGATGTTAGGGATGTTAATTCTCCGCAACCCGTGCCTGCCACCGTTTCGTCTTCGTCGTCTTCTTCTACTAGCAAGAGCAGTAGTGCGCTTGCCACCACTGTTGTCGCGACAAACGTACCCGTCGTCGTCATGTCGAGCGTGACGGTTGTACAGCCTACATCGTCGTCGTCGTCATCATCATCGTCTGCGAGTAAGCCGTCGAGTTCGCCGTCGCTGAGCATTATCAAGTTTACGATTCCGACGGCGACGTCGACGGCTGTGGCGACTAAGACGCTGGTTTTGCCTGCGGCGTCGCAATCCACGTTTGCGACTGGGACGGTCAAAGACCAGCAGTTCAGGACGATTGTGATTCTGCCGGATTCGACTAATAAGAAGTGATTGTGGGGATGGGGGGAATGGGAGATTATAAGGGGGAAAAGTGAGAGTGGAGCAGGGACAATTTTGGTAACGTGATGGAGGGTATTTCTTCTTTATCAGTAGTGATAGTATTCATATTATATATGTGAAGTAGGCACTCATCTTTTAATTACAACCTTGGGCTGCATATTACGGTTTACTTTTCTCCTCTTGCTCTATTCCTTTCTCGTCTTCTCTCTCGCTCTGCTTTTCTTGCTTGGTTGAAACTCGGCATCGCGCCTTCCTCGTCAAGTTTTGCTTTCTCCAAACTCGTCTCGTTGATGTCGTCAAGCAGGAACCGACCCATACTGCCGCTCCTCCACTTCTGAATCAGCCACAACGACGTCGCTTCGGTGTCTATCGTCCCGCCTTTTCCTAGCCTACCCGTCTTCTTTGCAATCTCGGAGAGTAGTTCAATGATTTCGTTCGTGGGCGGCGCGTACTCCGAGTAGAGCGTAGGCGACTGGAGATTGAAGTGGTAGAGCAAATAATCCGCGAGCATGACAGGCGGGATAATAGTATCTTTTACCGACCCACACAGTGCCAGTTTCATCATTGCTTCTGCATCTGGGACATACGGGATAAAAACTCCTGGTGTATCGAGAAGGTAGACGCCTCCGCCTACACCTTGCAGTTTCTTTCTCGCACCAACATCTGCAGACTCCACGTCGTCCTCGCTCGGAATAATCTTGACACCGCTACTGCTAACTTTACGCGTAACACCGGGTTGCGCGCCCGTAGCAGCGACTTTTCCCTTTCCGATCCCTTGGGCACGCAAAGCGTTTAGAAGCGTAGACTTGCCAACATTAGGCATACCGACGACCATGACTCGATGGCCCACCAACTTCCACCTCTTCTGCGCATGCTCTCTCAGTAAATCGAGAAGTTTCATCACGCTCTTGCGACCGCTAGCTTCGCCCTCTGCATCCTTGCCGTTTCTCACAAACATGGTTGGGGTGGGATGGTGCCATTGCGCAATCACATGTTCGTTGCGATTGTCACGGGAGCCGCCGCCGAGATCGCGCTTGGTGTACACGATTACGCGCTCTTTGCCTTCCAGGGCGCTTTCGAAGAGCGGATTGCGAGAGGTCAGTGGTACGCGGTAGTCGCGGCACTCAATGACGAGGTCGATGGTGGCGAGTAGGGATTTCATCTTTTGCAGCCCGGATTTGTGGTGGCCCAGGAAATAGGACCGGGGCAGCGAGGGGATTGGCGGGAAGGCATGGCGTGGGATGAAGGACATTTGTTACATTTGCGTTGTGGTGGAGGTTCAAACTTTTGGATGTAGTGTTGGAATTCTTTGTGGTTCGAGTCAGGTGTTATACATGGCTTGGCGAGCTTGACTCGGTGGGGCTCTGGAAGTATGAGGTTGAGGTTGAGGTTGATGCTTCGCGTTTTATATATTAGATAGAAGTTTGAAACTCATAAATTCAAGCTTAGAATGGCAAAGAGTACGTTAAAGTCGTTTGGATAGTTCAAACACGTATTCTAATATGTACCGACCTTCATCGTTGTGAGGATTGAGAACAGAATATGATGATAAAACAACTATGTGTTTGATAAAGCCAGGCTGTAATATGATCGAACGCACTACTTACCTTAGATGAAGAGGACACCTATTTTCAAGCGATGGTAAAACTGATAATCAAAGTCAACACTCCATTCCAACACGAGACATCTCACGAGCGCCACGATAGTATCCCGGCTCAGGCACTCAACATCTACTCTCTCTTCTTCTATTCCTGTTACTTTTTTACTGATACTATATCTCCAGAAGGCCGTCTCATCAAGAGTTGATAGATCAGATTCGTACTCTCCTGAATTGCCGCGCTCAGTGAGGACAGCTGAAAAGGCCACGGTGCCCATGTATTCGTCTACAAAGGAAGGCTTTACCCTCAATCGACAGGAGTTATGCAGTATCTGGCACCGTTTCTCGTGATGCCTTCTCACTCTTGAACAGGACATTACACACATGTACTGAAGCATGAGGTTCATGAGAGAGGTGCAGAAGCCTGCTGTATGAGCTTTCTGTCGCGCCCTAGGCTGGTAGGTGAGAGATGAGTACGAGCGATCGGGCTAGGTGCGCAGTGGCACATAGAAATACGGTTGAGCCAACGAGGGGCTCCAATCTCGAGGAGATTGGTTCGTGACGCTTGTTCATGGGGTTTTCCTTGGTGGTGATATTATTTCTTCTCATGAATTGTTTTGGGCAAGGATTATACGCTATGATGTTCGTTGCGAATCACCAAGGTGAGCTATGCGAATGAAAATGCAAGGAGAGGAAGTAGGTAGGCGAATCAAAGATAAAGCCTGGTCGGCTTTGCAAGGCTTACGTACATAAGTACTTACTAGCTAACAAAGCCCAATCCAACGTTCGACCTCTATCCCCTCACTTGGTACTGTTTAGTCACCTCCCCACTCACCACACCATGGATATAAATCTTGCACAAAAGTGTGTAATGATCCCTGCTTGAGCTCGCTCTGATAATCAACGGTGTGGCGCAGCCCAGAATCACACATACACCATCACCAGGCGTCAGTGTACGAGAACCCAGCCAAGATATACGCTGCAAGTTGTAAAGATTTTCCTGTAAATCATAGCTTGTTCAAGGCTACGCTCAAAGGGTGCCCACAAAGGATTCGCGATAGGTTCACCGCCATCACTCCTAATTTCGGACTCGGATCCGGGAAACTCCAACAAGGCCTTGCCAACAACCTCAGTGAGGAATGTCTTACCCAACCGAATATTTCTTATGCCACACCTTCGCTTCTCAATCTCAGAAGCGTTAGAACGAGCCTTGGTTGGTATGTAACCTTGCGGCTCGTTTAGGACGGCTCGATCTTCATCTTATTTCCTGCATTTCCCTGCAAATAAGTAGCCCAACTCCCTAGGGGCCTTCTCAGGGAAAAGAGGCGCTTCTTGAAGGTATGTTTCCGCGACGACCATGCGTTAAAGAGCTTCGAAGAGCGTTTCTCTATCTCTGTAAACGCAAATTTCCGACTGTGATTGGCAACCGTTACCACGTTCGATGGTCTCACGGCACCATGAACCAAACTGTACGCTGTCGATGGTATCAAATATGATACGTTTTGCATAGAGAATGCTTCCATCTCTCGAGAACCTCACATCAGGCGCCGTGTTCCCAGATACGCTAAAGACAGGCCAGCCTCCACCCCAGGAACACTGCAAAGGATATGCCGGACTCGAAGTACCCCAGTCTAGCAGTCACGACGGTAATTCACTTGTGCAACCATTGAAAGATGATCCATTGTTGTAGATGACCGATAGATCTTCCTCCTTCTCAATATATGCTTCCAGGAACCACCGAAAAATGCCATCAAGGGGCGGAATGTAAGTCGGAGAAAAAAGCGTAGTGATTTTGTCTCCTAGTAGGTGATATTTTGCGAATAAAATATCACGAGAGTCGGAGGCAAGGGTTTTCTTGGTTAACCGCAAGAGAGGAAATACTTCGAGCTTCTTCCCTGTTTGAATTCAGCATAGGCTAGGAATGCCCGCTGCGGGTCTGCCATTGTGGCTCAATGGGTATAACGAGTCTCTTATTAAACGGCCATCTAGAGGAAGTTGTGTACTAAGTTCAAGGACGCGGATTTCCTTTTTGGCATCAGGAAGTCCGTTGAAAGGTACAATTTCCATTATTGTAGTAATAAACGTGCGAAGAGAACTAGAGATAAAGATTCTCGAGTTCTATCGTGTAGTATATATGTACTAGCCGCGCGAAGCTCTATTCCTAGCCATCTGTTTCCAGACTTAGCCACTACTATCACTTGCTTAATAGACGTTTTCACATGGTGCGTCCGCACGCGCATAAGTGGGTGCGAGCCACAGAAATAGTGTGTTCAATACTGAAGAGTAAGCATCGATCCTTCAGAGCAGACGGGGCTGACCAATAGTAAACTTGAGTAGAAATCCTTTATAGAGAATAGTACCGCACAAAGTGCCGTTGTGATCTGCATCCTAGCTGCATTAAGCTAATCATACCGCTCAGCTCTCTTGGCGGATCTCCTGGCCTTGAGCGTTAGTGAGTATGAGGTTTCTGGTAGCCCGCCAGCCTTGTTGGCTGCCTACCTCCTCCAGTGTTGCAATTTGACTCTACTGGTTGCTTTTTTAAAGTAAAAATATACCATCTGGGCTACCATATAGTATTTAGAGAGGTGTTTGTTGTGACGTTCCTCATTCTAGCATCCAAGTACACATTGTCGTACTTACTAGAGTATGCCCTACACAATTTTGATGCAGTTTGATGTTGCATAAGAAGCCCTGATAGCATGGATCTAGAATGTTGACCCCCACGAGTCTGAATAACAACGGCCAGGGCCCTAATGCAAGCCTTCTCCACATGTGCAGGCTGCGCACGAGCCACTTCCGTGACGCCAAGACACTAACGCGACGCGCGCGAATCTCTCGACTGTGACGTTGGCAGCCAACCTGGTCGCAACTTTAACCTCTCCCTTCACCTGTATTTTTTCCAAAAAATTGGGTTCCCATCAGATATTAGTTGCTTATGCGACCAATCCTCTACCATATTGACCACTGCTAAACAGACCGACCCGGCAATGGCGGACTACAATAAGCAGACAGTCGCGCAGCTACGACAGATACTAAAAGACCGGGGCATACCGAGTACGGGCCTGACGCGAAAGGCACAAATTATCGAGAAACTTGAAGAGGCAGATGGTGTTCTGGAAACTCCCAATGCGCCTACTGAACCAACCCCACGGGTTGAGGAGGAAGTAAGCGCGAAGCAAGCCACCCCCGAACCAGAAGTACCTGGACCCGCGCTCGCAAAAGCCGGAGGTAATTACATACTCAAAGACTTCATGCGATTGGCGACTTACCAAAAATAGAGCCCGAGGCGCAGCCTGAATCCGAACCTGGCACTGCACCGGTACCCGTAGCGACGACAGATTCCCTGCCAGAGACAGTATCACACATAGACAGCGACGTTGCACCACCAAACCAGACTCAAGTAATCGAGCAGCCAGCAGAAGCTGTCACTGAAGCCGATGAGCCGGGTTCAATACAGCCAGCAGGGATCTTCAATGCCCCCCCTGCGGATCCAGACAGCGTAGTGGGCCCAACGGTTACTGAGCCTGCGAATGCGGAGGTTGAGGATGGAAACGAAGACACTATTGCAAAAGACGAACTGCTAGAGGCCCCCGGTCCAGCCGCTGAGGCCCTGCGATTGGTCCATCATGACCCCGAAGCACCCAAAGATTCACAAGACATTACAATGGACGAGAGGCCAACTCCGGCTACACTCAATGAACAGGAATCAGTGGAGAAGCCGGACATTGCCACGGGATCTGAGCATTCGCCAGACGAGACATCTAGACTTAACACCGAAGAACTCGAGGCCGATTCTAAGAAGCGAAAGAGGCGCAGTGAGACACCGGAGATGAAGGCCCAAGATATCAGAGCCAAGAAGCATCGACCAAGCGAAAACCCTGCGCCTGAGGTACATCTTAAAGAAGATGAAGATGTAGTGATGGAGCAAAGACCAGTGGAAGAAGACGATCATGTGACAGATGCCAAACAGGACCAAACGAATGGCTATCACACTGTATTACCAGAAGCAAACTCTCCAGTGGCTGACGCTGATGCAAAGCGCGAAAGAAAAGAAAAGGCTGCTCAATACAAAGACTTGGTAAAGTCTAGTGATAACGAAACACCCCAGGAAGCCTTGACTGACGATCGGCCGACGGTGCCCGCACTCCACCCAGTAACATCAGCTTTGTACATTCGTAACTTTATGCGCCCGTTGCGTCCGGAACCACTACGTGCACATTTGGTTTCTCTCGCCTCTCCACCTTCTAGCTCGCCTGACTCCACAATTGTCAAAGCTCTTTTCTTGGATGCAATGAAAACGCATGCTCTTGTCTTGTTCAGTACTAAGACTGCCGCGTCCCGAGTACGAGCGTCATTGCATGGTTCGATCTGGCCACCAGAGGGGAAGAGGAGGGAACTATGGGTTGACTTCATTCCTGAAGAAAGCGTCGAGAGCTGGATCAAAGAAGAGGAGGATGCAGTGGCTGCCGAAAAGGAAGCTCGTGCCAGTGGAAGGTCTACCAATCCGAAACGCTTCGAGGTTGTGTATCCCGAATCTAGCGATGGTTCAGTCACAGCAGTGTTCCAGGAAGTCGGTTCCAGCGCCCCCTCTAATGCACCAAGAGGCCCACGTGGAAGTGAGGATACACGTCGTCCGTCCGTCCATCAGCGGCCCTCAGTGCCGACAAAGGATGCTCGTCAAGATACCGAGGCCTCGTTCAAGACACTCCACGAACTCTTCGAATCGACACAGTCAAAACCACAACTATTCTACATCCCTGTCTCAGACGAGATTTCCGAGATTAGACTGAAGGAACTGGATGCTGAGACAAGCCGAGACTGGGCGCCAGGCGAGGTCAGAAAAGGAAGAGGCATTAAGACAGAGATGAAATACAAATACAGCTTCGACGATGATGATCGCATCGTAGAGGTTGGTGAAGATCGTGGCCCATGGAGCGAAGGATACAGAGGTGGCAGAGGCGGGTTTAGAGGGCGAGGTAGAGGAGGCGGGTTCCGTGGCAGAGGGGGCGACTTATGGAGGGGATGAACATTGGTGTCGTTTATATTGTGCATCAAACCTTGTATACTATATTGTATCCCATCGGATTCCGCTGCCCGAGCAGCGCGTTGATACTAGAATGGAAAAAGCCTCACATCATAGCAATGTAGACCAATAATACGTACTATACTATCATTTTCTTGTATAGGCCTTTTTGGATCGTCATTGAAAGATGAAAACACAACTCGGTGTGCTTCACCTTATCACGTGTGTAGCCTGTCTGTATGTCAAAAACGCTGCTCTAGACGCCAATAACGACGCCAAGGTCATCCACGTGAACATCGAGCTCCTACTACGTCAGCAGTTCATCGTGCCACTCCGCCCAGCATCCTTCACTGTTGGTGCTTTTGTATCACTTCCCCATATTCCGAGTCATGCTGGACCGGGCTGTGCGAGGGGTACCTCCGCAGACTTGCGCACGCGACTGCGGTTAGCTTCCGTGCGTCTCTACCTAAATCCTACTATTTGATCCAGTCGCCCGCATCGAGCCCGCCTATTTCCAGCTCGACACGATCCCTCCGTACATTGGCTCCCGCGTACGTATTGCACGACTTTGGAGGGATGCCTTCCAAATCAAGAGGTTTGAGAACCTCTACGGGTTGGTATGTTACGTGAATGATTTTGTTCCCAAAATAAGCCAAAATGGCCTTTCGTGTCTGGTGCAGCTGCGACTTGCAAATATTTACACCTTTGACTCTCTGTAACTTAATGAGATCCCTCACATTTACTGATTCCTGGTAGCTTGACGTGCCGCCAGCGCCGGGTCAAGTGCGATGAAGGTCGACCGAGTTGCCAGAATTGCGTAAGGGTCACTCGCGAATGTGTCTATGCCGAGAGATCCTCTGCACCTCGGCAGCCCAGGGCTTTGAGTGCTCGCAAGCCAGACGAAGGCTCATCAACTGGTACCGAATCAGTGCCGCCAGAAAGCGAGCCGGAAGCGAGTGTTTCAATATCAGAAAGCTCACTAAGTTCAGAGGCTGTAGCTCCCATCCAATCATGGATACCATTTCCCACTGGGCAATCAGTGCTCTCTGATAACGTAATTCCCGACGAAAGATTCCTTCTCAACGACAGCGTTTTCAATTTCGGAGATAATCTGATAACCACTTCTGGCCCTAATGAATGGTAGTATGGATCTACTTGTAAAGTTGATAGGAAACTGATGCTCGGCAGGTATGACCGACTTGCAGAAGACGCAATCAACTTGTTACAGGAGCGGCCTCGAAGCATTCACAGGGACTTCGACATCGCAAGTCTATCGCGAAGACAACCCCCAATGCAAACCATTGCCTTGGAATCTGGGGATAGTCTTTTCAGCAATATGAATATCCAATCAATGACTGTCCCGACCCAGCCGTGGAATACCCATACAAAGCTCGAACTGAATAGTGAAGAGATGGTATATTTCTCACATTATGTGACCGTTGTAGCGCCGATACTGGATCTGTTCGATACCGAGAGGCACTTTGCCAATATCGTGCCACATCTCGCTCTGCGCAATGTCGGGTTGCTCAAGTCGATCCTGGCAGTTGGTGCATGTCACATGAGTCTCTACCCAGACCAGGACACTGGTAATGAGTCCACATCTCCCGTATATCCTCAAACACCCGTACCATGTGGTAGTGTGTCAACACCTTTGCGAAGGAAGATTGGTGATCAGTTTTTCTTAGAAACACTACAGTATATATCGCAAAACTTGATATACCAGTCATATACGACTTCTCTGGAAATACTGGCAACTGGTATCATGCTCTCGACATTCGAGATGTTTGGAGCAGGTGCAGATTACAACCACAGCGAATGGGATCGCCACCTAAGAGGGGCCTTTTGGATCCAACGGAACACGGGTACGAGCGGAGAGTCTGCAAATGGATTGCAGCGTGCAGTCTGGTGGGCATGGCTACGACAAGATGTATGGGCAGCTTTCCGGACTGGGAGACCAGCACTTACCGTACACCAACCAATCACACCAATGGCAGAACTTACATTAGAGGGGCTGACGACACGTATCATATACATCGCTGCCAAATGTGTCCAGTATGCGGCAACGCCCAAACAGGACGATATCGCTGGTTACATCGAAGCTGGAGAAACCCTGCTTCGGATACTTGATGCATGGAAACACCTTCTTCCGCCATCATTCGATCCTATCCCTGGTGCACCCGCATCTCAAGTAACGTCACCGCCCTCTTTGGGGAAAACTCAAATTCAGCCCATATGGATCCATCCTCCGGCGCATGCTGCTGCTATCCAAACCTATCATTTTGCAAGGATAGTCGTTTTACTCAACCAACCTTCTAATGGTGGTCTCAATACGTACCAAACACGCTTCAAGCTTCTTCACGAAAGTACCTCAATTATATGCGGAATCGTTGTCGCAGAGCAATCGCAAAATTTGCCGTCAGCTTTCGTTAGCTTTCAGGCATTATATGCAGGTGAGTACATAGCGATGCGCTCACAATGATTGCACACTAATAGCATACTAGCTGCGCTTTGTGCTGAGACAAAAGAAAGGCAAGAAGAGATACTGAAGATTCTTAGAAAAGTCTTGAGCATCAGCATGTTCCCTTCGGTCTGTATATTGAACGACCTGGCCAATGTGTGGGATGGAGGCTCGAGCCAATGATTTCATCAGACAGCTCACCTTGACGGATGGATAATCTGAGCCTGAGACTGAGGCCACATCTTGAGTGAGACGGCTTCTCTACTGTCGCGGACCAAAATCATACGAATCTCCGCGTCTCAAGGATAGTAAAGATCATTGGTAACCCGGTTGCCTCGCATCGAGCACCTATTAGACTTCAGATGCGTTGAGCTTGGCTCTTCTTAGCGCACCGCGATACCCTTTTGAGGCTTCCGGTAGCCAGTCCAATCTACCTCATCAATGCATAAGCGATCACTTGAAGATTTGGCGACAACTGTATACACAGTAGGTGTACCAACGCATCAGCAGAAGTTGGATTACTTTGAGAAACAGGGCTCTCTGCAGATAACCTAATGTGACTGGACTTGAAACAACCTATTGGAGGCATCATGACGAACGGGGATCAAAACGATGTCCGTTTAACGCACGCCCCTCCTTCGGCATTCCATGACGTCCGTAGCAGCGAGCTCTTGGACGATCTCGCAATCGATACCACAAGCGACACCGCAACTGCACTGCGTAACAAGGCTTCATAAGGTAGCTAGTCTTGTTCTGTCAACTCAGCATCGTCTTTGCGCCGAAGCACTCCCGGATGTTCGTAACGCAGCGTACGATCCTACCAGTTGCGGAGGTACCGGAATTTTGAATCAGGATTTGCCCTTGCAACTCTGTATTGAGAGTATTTAGCTTACTTTGTAAGCATGGTTACGAGTTTAGGCAGGTTAACGGAGTTTTCGGAGTCGCTAAATAGAATTACTTAGAGATATAGCGTTGTTTTGTCTCGTATGAGGTCCATCCTCGATGGAAAAAAAGCGCCTCGTATGAGATCTCTCAAAAGTTTCCATACGTTAGTAGAATTTATTGGTGGATTTTGCTTCATCCTCTTAAACAATAGATCTTAGAATGTGTATCGCAACAGAGAAAGACTACTTTGGCAATAGTTTATCTTTGATGCAAGATCGGGATTCTACCTTTACAATCGAAGCGTACATATCAGATAGCTATGGACACAATTTGGACACGAGATCTACTTATTTCTTGGAAAGGGCTCGCGAAATGAGATGCTGTCAGTACTCTGAGAAGCAACTTTAGAGAATCAACAACCGGCTGGCCGATAGTGATTTAGCTTCTTCTGGTATTGAGATGGTGTGTAGAAGTACAGCAATTTCCAGTCACATTCTTCCCCAAACACAGACTTTATGAAGATCTATAGTACTGCGCACTTTTCGTAATATGTCGACAATTTTGCACCAAAACTCTCAATCAATACCATAAGAGCCAGCCCATGTGACTTAACGAGCAAATGAGCGAAGAGGATCGCGATACTTCGTATGAACCCATCCCCTTAAAGCATCTGTTCCATCGTCTACAGGTTATTTTCTGCTCTCAGCAATCACTACAGGCTAAATGATGCCCAGTAGACGCATAGGGAAGCCATTACCTCACAGGAAGCTTGTAATTCGTCAAGTTTCACTGTGCTGACGGACACAACCGCTACTACACAGTGTCAGCTCCATTAACGAGCCGCTGCATGCATCCTATTCCAGACTTCCCCACACAGTCCTGTTTAACCACATATTGACACAGAAACCCCAAGTCGATCCGGATTGGTGCTGGAGATAGACTGCAGAACAGCGATGATCAGCCGGGCCGCAGAACACGGGCAAGCACAGGATCCAGAAATAAGCGGATAGATCACTGGTTACACGACGAGTAGTGGCCGCCTGACTTCATCTCTACTCATCAATTTCTTACCGAACATCAATCCCGCTTCCAAACGAACTTTCTTCTCGGTACGATATTGGGATTGCTAATATGCCCTCTGTACGTAATCCTCAACGGTACTCAATGAGCGATAGAGTGATGATACCTATGAACATGTGGGATAATATGTCCAGAGCGCCTCTCAAACCAGATCCAAGGTGATACACACATATTGCCTGCGGTAGAGCATCCCCAGGCTATCCAGATAGCAAAGATGCCAAACACATCGACATCTATAAAGGCCCCATGAATACTCCATCAACCACGATGTCGTCCGAAACAACACAAAAGCACAGTAAGCAACCCAGCCCCAAATTCATCAGTCCCTCACCCTCAAAATGAAATACACCACCCCCTTCCTCTCCCTCCTCACAACTCTACCCACCGCCCTCGCCCTCTCCCCTGCCCCAGCAGACCCCCAGCGCATCCTCCCTCCAAACTGGTCCTTCACCCTCTCCTCCTTCTTCGGCCCCGGCTGCCCCGACACCGCCAAAAACACCTCCTCCTCCTCCTCCTCCCCAATCCGGCTTACGCGCCCCACCCACGGCACCAACACAATCGACGGCTCAGAAATTTACTACTGGTTCATCGCCTACCCCTGGCTGCGCGTCGATCTCGCCTCAGGGCCCCGACATACCTGGTGCGAAGCCACCGTCTCGTACAAAGAGTTTGCGGATGTGACCGGGAAGGACGAGGCGGAGAAGTACAGACTGAGGGTGCATAAGAACGGGACGAAGGGGTTGCTGACGTATAGGCTTGATGAGGGAGTGAGGGTGTATTGGGATTTTGCGTATTATGAGGGGGAGGGGGTGGGGAGAAGGGAGGTAATGTCCAGCTCCTTTTTTTTGAATACTGTTTTCTTGTGGTTACTAAAGGGAAAGGGAGGTACGACAAATAAAACAGAAAGGCTGACTTGATGTACGTCTAGGTTGCCGATACGATTGATCTTACGGGCCCCTTGCAATCCGGACAGCATGCTCAAGAGCATTATTCGAATATTAGTTATCCGCCGCAACTTATTCCGCAGACGAAATGTGGGAGTGGTCTTTTTACTTTTCGGACGGAGTTGTGGATGATGGGAGAGACGGGGCAGATGGGGGTTGTGGAGAGCGAGTATGAGGATAGTGTGGAGTTGGGGAGGCAGTATTATGGGACGCAGCAGGGGTTTAGTTATGATTGGGAGAAGTGTTAGTGAAGATGGAAAGGTTTTTTTTGGCTGGTTGAGTTGTGAAGTATTGATGGGGTTGATCATTTGGGTCTCTTTGTCGTAGGTTCCTACTTTCTCTGAACATATATTTGCTCTAGTTGATATGTCTTTTCTTTCATTCACCTAAGCAACAGGACATCCGTGATGCTTTTCGGTTAGATGTCTCCGGCGTAGTTCCTCGATCAAGCACGACCCACTGTCCAATATTTCTGTATAATGTACATAATGCTACAAGAATTGGTGCATGCTACACGTCATCTACTTTCATCATGCCATATATCGTAAAGGTGAAGCAATTGGTGAAGCAATTTCACCGCTCGGCAAGCATGTTCTTGATGGATCGCCAGTAACTGCCGTCAACCTCCTTTTGCAATTCCTCCTTGGCTAGCCACTTGAAGTCCTGGAGACCGAGCTTGTTCTCCTTTAAGTCGACTTGACCAGCCATGATGCGCGCCTTCATAAAGAAGGTCTTTGCGCCATACTCCTTGAGACTTCCAGAAGGTCGTGGCTCGCGATACTCGAGTTGGTAGTGGCCAATTGGTACATGGCCGACAAGCCAAGTGTTCATGTTGACGCCACCGGTGCTGGTAATGATACGGTTTGCGGCCTGAGATTTTGTTAGTACACCCTCTCTCTCGTCCAAGTGGGGGCGGGGTCATACCCCATGCAGATGCTCATCCTTCAGGCGATCCTGTGGGAACTGCCATTGTCCCTCCTTGTTCTTTACTAGAAGATACAGTGTCCGTTGCAGCGCGCGGTTCAAACTCTTTGTGTCATTTTTCTTGTCTGCTTCCGTTACTCTCGGCATTGGCTTCTCCACAGGCTCACGCTCCATTTTGTTTGCGCCTGTGGTGTCTGGCGCATCTTCCAGGCCAGACTGCTCGGCGTCCTCTAGCAGCTTTCCGACTTGATGTTCGAAATCACTTTCAGGTGCTCCAACAAGCAATTCGTCATTCCAGGCCTCGTCTCCGTAGCCCTTGTACCGTCCGATGTCGCGGGCGGGGGTCAGCCGTTGCTTCATCTTCCGTTTCCATTCCAGATCGGCCGGGGTTCGCTTCTTGACGTAAAAGTACCGTGTAAAGGGAAGTGCGAGTCGTTCATTCAGACGTTTTTGGTAGAGAAAAAATGCGGACTCGAATGGATGCAGGTCGCGTGTTATTTGCGGGGGTCGGGAAAGGACGACGCCAGCATTGACAGCATATGCGGTTGAAGGAGAGGCTTGAGCAACCGGGGGAACATGTTGAGTGGTTTGGTCCGGGGTCTGTACTGCAGCAGCAGCGGATGCGTAGGTGCGGGTGATGGTGTCTCTACATGAGCGACATGTCGAGGGGCCTTTGTTCGTCAGCAATCAGGATGCGCCCAATGCCAATTGCGTTGCATACCGGCTCTCGAGGCCAGACGCCTAGTCGCCTGCTGTCCGGTGTTCATATCTCCCCAAGGCCGTGGCCGAATTACGATGCTGGCGCAGCCATCTCTAGACGTTGGAAAAGTTCGGGGAGCGGAAGTGCTTTGGGCCTAGCTCGGTATTACCTAAGCAGCTATGCGAATAACTTTTCTTTGCGCGCGGGCGCCATCGTTTCTTCTTCACGGCACTTTTCCTTATCTCCAGCATACTCGCACTCTCATGAGATGTTGGCCATTATTATGGTGCCCAGAGGAAGTTGAGCAATCTAAATTCGCTAGCGGTACCCTTACAAACTCTCCAGAGTACAGTTAGATAGTCATTGCTCACATTCTTGCATGCCCTCAGAGACGTGATGTTTACGCGCCTGAGATGGACGGATATTTTGTCCATGAATAAATGACATGGGATGCTTCTCCACAGCCAGTCGTCTACTTTTACCTGAACATTGCTTGTGCTCTATATACTGAAGTAATGTCTGCCGCGCCCATGATGGAGGGAATCGTGGCATCTGCCCTGTCTTTCGATGCGAAGCCAAGTTCGAAGAGTGTCAGAAGTGGCGGCATCTTGTCTACTACATCTGGGCCATAGAAGGTTCATGAAAATCCATGTCCAAACGGCAACCCTGACAGTTGTCCATGTCGTGAATTGTCGGTCATTTCTTCCCCCGATCCCCAAGTCTTGGCATCGAAATTTGGGACTGGACGCGTTCTCGCCGCGCAGACCCAAAGGTCAGGTAACCACCACAATCAAGATACCCCTCATATACCGCCGAAATGTCTCTCTCGATACCCAACGCCCCCAATGCCGGCCTCTTCAAGCAAGGCTACCAAAAGTATGCTCTTGCACAACCCCGCAATCACTGTAAACACTCAACTAACCACCCCGCAACAGCTACGACGCCGAAGATGGAGCCGTCATCCGCAACATTGATGCCTGCCGGACGATTGCCCAGACGGTTCAGACGTCTCTCGGACCATATGGCCGCAACAAGATTGTCATAAACCACCTCCAGAAGATGATCCTCACCTCGGATGCGGCAACAATACTGCGTGAACTCGAGGTTGTACACCCGGCAGCCAAGCTCCTGGTCATGGCCAGTCAGCAGCAAGAGGCAGAGATGGGTGATGCCACAAACTTTGTCATTATACTGGCTGGTGAACTGTTGAAGAAAGCTGAGGAGCTCATCAGGATGGGTCTCAAGACAAGTGACATTGTTTTGGGCTACGAGAAGGCACAGCTTGCTGCTCTCCAAACACTCGAAGGTATAGAATCTTGCAGGTGCAGTCGAGAATTACAGAGCTAATTCCAGCCAGAGCTCGTATGCGACAAGGTTGAGGACATCCGGTCACAAGAACAACTCAGCAAGGCCATCCGTACCGTTGTTGCCGCCAAGCAGTCTGGCAGCGAAGACTTCCTCGCTGACCTCGTCGCCGAAGCCGTTCTCGCCGTCCTCCCCAAGAACCCCGTAAACTTCAATGTCGACAACGTCCGCGTGGTCAAGATCATGGGTGGAGCTCTGGAGCAGAGCAAGGTGGTCAAGGGCATGGTCTTCGCAAGACAGCCCGATGGTACTGTACAAAAGGCAACCAAGGCCAAGGTCGGAGTCTTCTCGTGCCCAATCGATATTTCGCAAACCGAGACCAAGGGCACGGTGCTGCTACACAACGCAAAGGAAATGATGGAATTCACAAAGGGCGAGGAGCAACAAGTGGAGCAGGCTATCAAGGAGCTCCACGACTCTGGCCTGAGGGTGGTTGTTGCTGGATCGACAATTGGCGAATTGGCCATGCACTACCTGAACCGCTACAACATCCTCGTCATCAAGATTCTGTCCAAGTTCGAGTTGCGACGGTTGTGCAGGGTGGTTGGAGCCACACCGCTCGCCCGTCTTGGTGCACCCATGCCAGATGAGATGGGCAGCATTGATGTGGTCGAGACACTGGAGATTGGTGGTGACCGCGTCACAGTCTTCAGGCAAGAGAACGAACAGACACGGACTGCCACTCTGGTGCTTCGCGGTGCCACTCAGAACCACCTCGACGATGTAGAGCGAGCGATTGACGACGGTGTCAACGTAGTCAAGGCCATTACCCGCGACGCACGGTTAGTGCCCGGTGCCGGAGCAACTGAGATGCAGTTGATCGAGAGAATCAAGGCTATTGCAGACAAGACACCCGGTCTGGCACAGTACTCGATCCGTAAATATGCCGAGGCATTCGAGGTTATCCCACGCACGCTCGCCGAGTCAGCTGGTCTGGACGCAACCGAAGTGCTGGCCAAGCTGTACGTTGCACACGCAGCACAGAAGAACCGCAAAGACGACGAGTGGACGGTGGGTGTGGACATTGAGAACAACGACGACACGGGCACGCTTGATGCCAAGGCCGAGGGCATTCTGGACCTGTGGGTCAGCAAGATGTGGGCCGTTAAGCTGGCGACGGAGGCAGCAAGGACAGTGTTGAGCGTGGATCAGATCATTGTGGCCAAGCAGGCTGGTGGACCCAAGATGCCTGGCAAGGCACAGGCGGGCAACTGGGACCAGGATGACTAGAGAAAAAAAAGGAATTGGTGTGACGAATAGCATGTGTATAATGACCAGGGCTAGACGCCATCAAAGCATTGAAATGGATGTGTTTCAGTCCCCACCCCGTTTCCACCATGCCATTGTGTGACGCAGGTTGGTCATGGGGTCCTTTTGAGACAGAAAGCGATATATAACTAAATCATGGCTTGAAATTCTATTGTTGTCCTTTGGCATGGCGCTTAAGGCTGGTAAAGTCTATATAGCCTTTTGCGATGATGGCTCTCTCTGGATATGATGACGGCGGTGCCTCTTAGTGGGCATACATGGGAAAATAAATTTTTTGGGTATCGCATCTTTTTTTTTCTTTCCACCGCTGCCTTGTTCTTCTTCAGAAGTGTGGCGTCTTTCTTCCTTTGTTTTGATTTTTTAATTCAAAACGCTGGCCCGCTACCCAACCACCCAATTTGTTGCCATGATATCCCGTTCCAGATTGTAAAGTTCCAAAATGTCCAAAAAAATGCGAAGCAAATCAGAGAGAAAGCTCGTTGGAAAATGATATATTTCCTGAGATGTTGATGATCCTGTTGAAGCAACAATGGACTTATACTTGTCCTATGGGGACGCCAAAATTCAGTGGTGGAGTCTTCAGTCTGACGCCGTCGACGACTTCTGTGTTGTTATTACTCGACTTGCGCGAGTCGGACGACGTGTTTCGGCTTAGTGACAGGCCCGGGTCTGCATCTGCTGCAGGTGCAGTGGGGGGATCTGGTTGTACCACCTCGGGCTCTGGTGCATCCTTGAGCCTGCTGAATCTATCCTGGTCTTTTGCCACTTTCTCGAGCACGTCGTCGAGCACGTCGAGGGCAATGTGATCACTTGCACCTTCCACGGGGTTCGTGGGCAGCATGAGGGGCCCGATGAGGGGCTGGTCGTCTGCTAGATTGCTTGGCTCCGGCTCGTAGTACTCTGTGGCCGGCGCTTCTTCTTCAGGGGCGGCGGGCCCTTTGTCGGAGTGAACTGGGGAGAGAGCGCGGGGGATCAGTGGAGTGTGGCCGGCATGCAGCCTGTTGGCCTCGGGTAGCGGGGAGAGGATAGCGTGTGTGGGCGGCGGGGAGGGCAGGACCTCGTCGTCTAGCTCCGAGTTGGGCAGAGAGATGCGTGTTGGGAGCTCTGGGCGTTTCTGCCGCTTTTGGAGCAATCCCCCGAAGGATGTAGCGTGGGCATCGAGCGAGCCCAGTCGGGTAGAGGCTGTGATGGCGGCCATGTCGTGTTGCTTGTCTGGGATAAGCTCGGCGGGGGGAGTGGTGGTGTCGGGGGCAGTGAAGAGAAGGTCAGGACGAATGTCCATCTTGGTAAGGCCCGCCCATACGGTCTGGGTTTCGGCATGGATGTATGTCATGATGAGGTTACTGCAGCGCTAGAAGGCGGTTAGCTGGCTTCTGCGTCTTCTAGAGGGCCTAGTGACCAACCTAGGGGTGCGTGACGTGCGTGGTGGCCAGAGGGATATGCAGAGATGCAGATGTGTAGTAGTGCTGGCGGGAGCAGAGGAGGAATGGCGGCAGCCCAGGCTGAGGGCGTCCTGCTCTGGGTTAATTAAATTCAAAAACGGGCACGAGTAAGCGTGGTGTGGTGGGTGGATCAAGTGTGCCCCAAAGCGAAACGCAGGCGTGTGGTTGCATCGCGACGTGCATCCAGCAGCGACCCATGTCACACGTCATAGCCGCGCTCGTGCCTGGCGCTGCGTGGTGCATCGTGTGTGGTGCATCGCCCGCCCCAGCAACCACGACTGCGGCTGCGGCGTGCATTGCCATCTCCCTCCGTCCCACCCCTCTCCCCCAATTCCACCATCCCCAGGGCCCGGCTTTGTCTTGCTGCTGCTACTACTGCTGCTGCTGCTGCATGTTTCCTGCACCTGCATCTGCATCTGCATCCGCATCCGCATCCGCCAAACACTCACCCTCCTAAGCCACCCCCAAACGTGGCTTGCGAGCTGGTGCAGTCCACCCACTAGTCCGTCAATCACCATGAGGCCCTTCTTGGCTGAGCTGGGCCCCGATATCATCATGCCCGGCCCAACCTCGCAGCCTCTCCCCTCCCAGATTCCCCCGGTCCCCAGCAACTCGAGACCGCTCCGGCTTTGGAATCCCCAGTCCTTGGCGGCACGATAATCGTAGACTCCTGCACGTGAGACGGTATTGGCACTTCGTCATCAAGAGGCCCAAGTCCCAAAACCTGCCATTCATCCGTTCCCGGTCGCGGGGCTGAAGAGGGGTAACCCTTCTTCTTGGAAAAAAAATATCACAACCCAAAGGCAGACGTCTAGAACGCAGCAAGCTGCTTTTGCCTACCCCGGTTTCAAACACCTCCAGCCCACCTGCTTGGGTACGGCAGTTTTACTTTCCGACATCTCCCGCATTCTCCAACTGCCCCAGATTGTGCGCTTTCCCAATCTGGAGGACTAGCCACACCCACGCATGTGTTGACCGTCGTTATCACTCCCAGCCGCGCCAGCTAGGACCAGTCATGGATGCTTTCCCATTTATTCCACCACATCTCAAATATGCTGGCCTATCCAAGCAAGAAAGAGATAGAAATGCCGCCGCAGAAAAAGGACGTGACAGCACCAAGACCAGCGTCACCTACTTGAGCCAGGCAAATTCCCCAGGAACAAACTTGTCGCAAGCGGACCCTCTCAACACGGCAAGGAGACACAGCACCATGACCACCCGCAGCTACCCAATTCCATTTCCCGGAAGCATGGAAAACACGGAAGATGATGACCTTCCCCCGTTTCCGGAGCCGGAGGTATCTTCACTGGCCCTCGATACTAAACCTGGCGCACAGATACATTACACATATTACCCTGCCTCGAAACCGCAGGGCAACCACCCCAATCCGTTTTCCCAGACGCTCATCGTCTTCCTCAACGGGGCCATGATGCCACGAAGCTCATGGGACGCTGCAATACGCAGCTTCTTGGAAAAACGAATCACAGGCCGACTACCATATCCAGGGTTACTAAGCTACGATCGATATGGACAAGGGGACTCCGACCCAGACCCCGACGACCCTCACCCCCCGCCCTCACACGGTCATGACGCCATCTCGGCCGTCAAAGCGCTCAAGCAATTCACCCTACAAATCTGGCGCGAACACCTTGATATCAACAAGCCAACCCACTATCCCTGCCTGATCTTCGTCTGCAACAGCCTAGGCTGCGCTCTGGCCCGCCTCTTCACCCAATGCTATCCAGGCACCGTCTCCGGCCTCCTATTTCTCGACAGCATAATTGCAAATTCCGACTATCAGACCTTCTGGCCCGACCCAGATGCTCCAGACTTTGATCCCCACATGCTGCCCGACGACGTGACGGCCGACCAAGTCCGTGCTGTGAGGGAAAAGTACAGGAGCATGTTTCACCCGGACGTGCCGAGTCCTGAGGGTCTTTCACGCAGGAACCTGGCTAAACTGCTACCGGATGCTGGGGCCCCGAAGTTGGAGGGGTATCTGGGTCGGGGTCCTTACTTGACGGTTGTGGGCCATGATTGGGAGACGTTTGCTGAACAGTCTTGTATGTTTTTCCAGTCTCATCATACATCTGTTTAAAAAGGCTAATCTCTGAACCCACAAACAGCTAACCCTCCCCTCAACGCTCCCAAAGCCCTCACAATGACGTATGCGAACCCCGCATGGCGTCGCTACAACGAGGAGCTGTGCCACATCACCGATGAAGGCAAGGCTATTGGCCCCATTACCGCGGTCCGCTGTGGCCACTTTATCCAGAGAGATGATCCACGCTTTGTCAGCGATGAAATGGTGAGTTTGCTGGATAGAGTGGTGAATCGCGTGCAGCAGGTGAGCAAGCGAGATTGAAAGTGCGACCGACATATGAAGACTTGAAAGGTGGGTTTCGATGTAATAAGTGTACATACGTAATATATCAGAAGGAGAAGAGAAGCAAGATGTAGGAGACAGAGACCCATGTATATGGAATGAGGCAAATTTCATGTGTTTCTACCATGAGGCAATATATACGTATATTTGCGTGGACAACAACAACACCTACTATACAAAAATTTCCCTTGCCTTTGAGAAAAAAAAAGCCAAATCAAAAATCAAAAAAAAAACACACACACACAAAAAACCGCCCATATGTACAAAAATAACCCATATCCATAGCTAACTTAGTCCCATCATCAGGCTAGCCCCCCGGGAAGATTCATCCAAAAAAAAAAGATACAAAGCCAGTTTCCTTTATTCCTCCCCCTCCCCCTCGTTCACATGTGTCCGACTTTCCCATGTAACGTTCATCTGCGGGCACATGCCCGAGACAACATTCTCGTCGGGAAGAAAACCGGCCGCCGAGGTCCCAGTAAGCCCAGAATGCGGGGCTCGTGATAAAGGCGCGACCCCGAACTGTGTGTCTATGTGTCCCTTGGGAAAACCTTAAACCGGAGAGTTTTTTTTAAAAAAAAGAAGAAGAAGAGAGAGAGAAAGAGAGACAGGTAGTAGCAAGGGTGGAGTGAGTTAAAAGCTTGTCACATGTCAAAAGTCGTCCATATCACCCATGAAGCTATCGACATCGGCGGTATTGCGACCGCGGTGTCTCGCATGCTGAACATCGTCATCGTGCTCAAACATTTCTTCGTCGTCATCGTCGTCGATATCATCGTTTTCGTCGGCGTGATGCTCGTCCTCCTCTTCTTCAACCCGTTCCTCTAGCAACTTCCTTTTCTCTGCTTCGCTGAGACCTGCTTTACTCGCTGCTTCCATCCGCACGCGCAATGGGCGGTTCTGCATGTAGCTTTCCATGTAGCTTGCGCCGAGGCTGCTCGGGTAGCCGTAGCTGCCTGCTTGATCCACATCCGCGACGCCCGAGCCGTGCAGACCGCCGACGTAAGTGTCGAAATCTTGGTCTTGGTCTGCGAGGCCATCGCTTTCGAGCTCCGTGGTTGCGACTGCCGAGTTGGGGAAAATGGGATTGGGACCTGCGGTTTCGGGGATTGGGTGGGGCGGTTGGGTAGGCGGAGGGTCGAGGAAGGTGCGCGAGGCGGTTTGTGCGGTCCCAAAGGGTATGCTGGGTGAGCGTGGCGAATGAAGGGGTGGCGAGTGCTCGCTTGCAATGGATACGGGTGTTGGTGTCTGAGACTCAGTCAAGGCCTTGTTGGCGGACCGGATAGCGTTGGCCATTGGGAGGGGAAGGCTGTGGTGTACGGCATCATGGTTCTCAATGTAAACTGGGTTCTCCGATGTAAGGCGCGGATCGATCATGTCGTCAAGCGAGGCGATGGAATTGGAGGCTGATGTTGTTTCGCTGCTAGGTGAGGTGAGCAATGGCTCGTCGACCGTGTCCGAGGGATGGACTGTCTGGCCATCAATGACTAGACTGACTCTCTTGCGCGGTGTTTTGGCCTTGTCCTTGTGTCGCAGCGCCGACTTCTTCATTGTCGAGCGTTTGGACTTCTTGGCTGCTTCGGTTGACTGCTTCTCCCTCGTCAGCGCGCCCAAGGCTGGGTTCTCCATGTCCTTGTTGTCCTTCCTCTGCTTCCGGCCTTCTTTGCTCTGCTCAGCATCTCTCGACGCTCCTGCCACAGGCGTGCCTGCTGCGCTGTTTGCGCCGTAGGCAGTGTCTGGCTTTGGCGTCGGTCTCTTTCTCTTCTCTGGCGAACTGTCGCGGGCGTCGAGCAGTGGCAGAAAGACGGGCGTGACTAAACCGTAGAGCTCTTGCTCTCTCTTGTGCACCTTTGTGTGCTTCTTCTGCTTAGTTCTTTCCTCGGGCTCGGGCGCCTTTGCGTGGGGCGGCTCGGGCGCAGAGGGCTCCTGCGGTGCTGATGAGGGAGCAGTGTCCTCAGCATTACTTGCCCAAGTTTTCTGGGCAGAACTTAATTGCTGAGGGCATTGCATTGAGCGGTACTGGTCTACAAGCTAGGCCGGAATCAGTCCTCAACAGCACTCTGACAAACATGGACAGGGCGCGAAACAGTGGAAAAGCCGCCGGGGGAAAGGGAAAAAGGAAAGGCAAAGGCGTAGTGGTCGTATTAATAGTTCAACAAGTACATACCTGGTGGCCATAGTCGCGCAGTTCATCCTGCTTAGACTTGATATAGTCGTTGATGTCCTGCTGCAGCTGCTGCCTTCTGAGCTCGACGCTGCGGGCGAGGGCGTCCAATTGCTCTCTGGTGAAGCCTGGAACCTCGGCCAGGCTCGGGTCGGATTGAAGAAGCATGGACTGGGCGGTGGACGAGGGAGTCTTCTGATCGGCCGGGAGATTCCGCTTTGGGCGTGCGGTGGGCAGGATTTGCAGCCTTGAGCGTGTAGCAGGTTTTGGCGACACTGGATCGTTTGCGCCTGGGCAGTGTCAGTGTCAGTGGGAGGCATTGCCTGGGGGCAGAGGCAGCACAGGCGGTCCATTGTCGCATTTGGTAGTGGGAATGGCATACCTTGTGTCGGCGAGTGACGCATTCGCCTAGCGGCGATTGGCTGGGTCCAGGCGGTCACAGGGCTCAACGGCTATACCGTACCTTGGACTGATCTTACCCCCAGGCAACGGGCAATGGGCAACTGACCAGCAGAGAGTGGCACAGCCAGCGGCGGCGGTAGTCAATTGCGTGCTTCAGCAGGCGCCGGCAGGGAAAACGGCAAAATCTCTGTTGTCGCGCGGTGTCGTGAGGGGGCCCAAGTTGGAAACTGAACGCTTTCTACTAATTATCGAACAGCCGCCAGACCTCAGACGAGGCATAGTGCGGTGGGGCAACACGCCCAGGCGCGCAGAGATCAACGCTTCTAGAAGGACTGTAGCCTTTGCGCTGACGGCCTTCACCACCCCTACACACGCCCTGCTGGTGCTGCGCAGCGACTGCCTACAAAACCCCGTCCGTATATATCCAAGTACGTATACACGTGTGTACTTGCGCCAGGTCAGGTCGGGAATCCGCCATGGTCGCTACCGATGGCTTGTGTATGCGCCCCCCTGTGCACTAGCATGTCAAGCGTGCATGGCTTTCCTCATCCGGTTATCCACCAAGCCAAGTTACACCCGTTTACACCGATCAATCTCCCCGTCCTCTGAACTCTGGTTTGCCAGATCTCTGTAGGGCCTGCCTGGTGTTCCCGATATTTGGTTTACACAAATGCACCAGTGCTGACAAGCAGAAGGGAACCCACCTCACCGGAGAGACAAGCCATGTGTCTAGACCCACTTCACATGCTCGCAATGAGTTATCTGCAGCAGTGGTCGCGATAAGTGCGGGGAGGATAGAGAGACACTGCATGATTGGATGCTAGACCCTTTGTTGGGAACAATGTCTGAACTGTAATCGAATAGCTATTCGCGTCTGAGCTGTTGAGCGCACTCTACATGGTATACATATATACATACGTCCTTCCGGACCAGTGATAGGATGCCTCGACGCTTGTTTCCCATGCCTCTGACGATATGCTCTGGGCAATGTCGCCATACCTGTATTCGATCGGTGCGCGAACCATGTGCTTAGCTGTACTACGCGTGGCTCGAATAGCCAGTGCGCTCCACCACTACAGTTTAGAACACCCTGAAGCTAGCGTTGACGGAATTGCTTGGTTCGTTGACATGAACTAAAAGCAGCGCCGTTGCTCACCACGGCGTGACCAACTAACTCTGTGGCGTTGGAAGCGGAAGTACCGCCGGTACACTAGACAGGCAAGCCGAGGCTCAAGCCAGAATGTCAGCTCCGCCGCTGCACCGTGCCGCAGCTGATTCTTGGGCATTCACGTTCTCCTGCTCGGTTCTCGTCCGCCAGGTACTCAGTCGCCGCCTTCCTCCTCCTTTGCTTTCTCTTCCGCCTCGGCCTTCTTCTTGTCCTCCCACTTCTGTTTCTTCTCTAGCAGCTTTTGTAGGTTCTTTGCGCCGTTAAAGACTCCATATGTCTTTGCGCTGCACGCCGCACATGTCGGGTCCTTTCGATATCGCTTCAAAGCGCATGCCTCGCAGAAGTAGTGTCCACACTTTGTGATGATAGGCGTCTTGTACGGCTTCTTGCAGATGATGCAGGCGAACGGTATCTTTTCCAAAAGCGCCAGGTCGACGCCATCTTCATCTTTCTCTTGGGCGTCACGGTTGGCAGACGCGACAACAGTGCCACTGGGCTTCTTGCCCTTGGTGGACATTTCCCACTCGCGGTCGAGCTTCCAGCCTGCTGCGTAGTCTTCACGGGCGTGCAGAAACTTGCAGTTGTCGCCAAAACCACAGAATCCCGTCTGCTTGTAGTCCTTGCACACATCTGGTGTATAGTCGGTGACTGTGATTGTTCGAATGTTTGTGGATGCCTTGACAGGCCCTACTTGGCGCGTCGGCGCGTCGGGGTTCTTTTCAATGAGCGAAGAGGCCTTTGTGCGCGTGCTGCCCAACAGGTTCTGGGAGCTGAGAGCATCGTCGGTCTTTTCCTCGTACCAGTTGGACTGCTTTGTCGCATCGTTGCTTGCTTCGATTACCGCAGAGGTGTTGGCGGCGTATTGTGTTGTGCCCTCAATGGATGTGTTGGTCTTCTGGTCTGCGGTAGAGGCTTTGAGGGCGTTGTCGTTGACCTTTCGCCGCTTCACTACACGGCCGTCGTCGCCTTCTGCGTCGGAACCGGATGAGAAGTCTGAATCCGACTGGGGCGGCGGAGGCGCGACTTTGCGAGGCGCGGCCTTGGCTCCTCGTTTCTTGAACTTGACGACGGGCGCATCCATGGCGATTGTGGAGTGGCTAAGAGTGTGAGTGGGTGTGGATGGATGTGCAAGGTGAGGTGCGAGATGAGCAGAGAAAGTCGGAGGCAGGCTGTGGCTGAGAAATCAAGAATCACGTGCCGAGATCCGGGGTAGTGGCGCAGGCACAAGTGGCAGGAGGCGGGAGGCGAGCGGGAGATAGTCCGGGCATACCCAGGCCGGACTCGACCAGCCATGTGACCACTAGTCCGATCACGTGGAGATGCGCTCACCATGGCCATGGTGCTGATCCGACCGAGTTGATGAGTCGGCTTGAGCGCGGGACGTTTGGCGCACAGAGTTGTGGGTAGGTAGGTGTGGCCATGGTGAAGCCTCCGAGTGCATAGTTACCCACTGACTAGCCACAACCAGTCCTGGGATGCAGCATCAATGGGGCGCGGATCGGGGCTGCCAGCCTCGTGTACAAAGGGGCATGTGTATTGGAAATATGTATATGCGCCAGCAACGGAGGCAGTATGTAGTATATACATGAACACAGATACACAGGCCACGATTGCATTATGCGCGCACCGAGGCGGAGAGGCGGCAGCCCCTATCTCCCATGTCATGGTACCCCTACTGTGGGAAAAGAGGCGGCCGCAGTCGTGGGCTATGTACTCAAAGTCAGTAGTAATGGGGTGCGTATAGTGACGCAGGTGGTGTCATCGGGGTCCGAGCAGAGGCCAAGGGGAACTGGTGAGTGGATGGATGGATAGCCGTAAACACCTGTCTGCGCTCTGCGCCCGCGTATCAAGGGCTGCATGCCAGGGGGAGCCGCACAGCAGCGGTGGGGACTCGGGGTGCTCTCGCTCTCCTGCAGTTGGATGGATGTACTTGTACACATGCATGTACCTGGGCGAGGGTGGAGAGGCCTCAGCTACTACTGCCCTCTGCCGCTAGCGCTGTTGATGCTGTGGATGCCGCGCTGCCTCGTTCGCCATAGCCTGCCCTGACGTGCACGGCCGCCTCATTTCGCTCGTCGACACACCACACCCTCCGCCTCTGCTGAACCTCACTCCTCTGTCGCCTTTGTCGCCTCCGTCGCCCCTCCAGCCCGTTCGGCATTCCCTTGTTTCTTTTTTCGTTACCCTTCGCCGCCGCTGCCCCCAGCGATGCGCATTTGCTTCTTTTCTATAGTGTGACCGAAACGCGATCCAGTGCCAGCAGCCGCGGCCGTGTCTCGAGTCGGCTTTGTGCGCGTCGCCCTCGACCAAGCCCTTTGTGCATTCCGACCTCGCCTCGACCAAGTGACGCTCCCTGTCGCTTCTGTCTCCAGCACACCATCACCACAGCTGCCGCCACTCGTCGCCGGATCCACGTCCCTTGCCTGCTCCTTAATTATACCTTTTTCCACACCCACCCTCTACTCCATCATCTAAAAACTACATAAAAAAACTTATTCCCTACGCGTCGTTACCCTCAGCACTCCCCCCGGGCAATGGGACAATAGGAGACCGGGCCTTCGCGACTACTAATGACCGCAGCAAACCCTCCACCGGGCGCCTTGCCGGTGGAGCATCTCAATGGATCAGATCCCTTTCTCGCGCCCCCGCAGGATGGCCAGAGGCGATACTCGGCCTTCGACAATTCCCAGTTCTCCCTTTACGTAAACGGATCGCCTGCTCAAGCCAAGCGCGCCCTCGAAGCACACTTGGCAGAGACAACTCGCAGGCTGCAGGAGACATCCCACCTCGGCAACGCTCTTGTCCAACAACGAAAGGAACTTGAAGACAGGCTGCAGGAAGTAGAGCAGCAGCAAGAGGAGAATGACATTGGCGAGGATCTGCGCCAGAGGCTGACCGAGCTGGAGAAGGAGTTTAATGAGGTCGGACGGGAGACGGCTCGCGTCTTCCTCCCCAAATCCCGCGTTCCGAGTGGAGAGACTGACGCTGCAACCGGCGGCTCAGTCTACTCGAGTGAAGCCCTCCAATCGCCTACCAAAGTCAGCGTTCCGTCGCGGAAGCAGAAGAACCAGCCGCCCAGTCGCATCAACGATATCGCCCTAGCAACTGAAATCTCCACGTCTCTGCTCTCCCAACTCAAGGAGCTCCAGGCTGTTCTGCTTGAGAAGGATGAGGCTCTCAAGGCAGCTGACCTCGACAGGTCCCAACTTGAAATTGAAGTTGAAGGCTTGTCGCAGCGCTTGCGAACCCTGGATGAGAGTGAGTCGCGACTAAAGGATGTCAACTGGAGTCTTGAAACGCAAATCCGTGAGTCCGAAGTACAGTCCAAGTCGGCAGCAGACAAGGAACACCGTCTTAACCATGCCTTGGATCTCGCACGCACAGAAAGGACCACCTTGGAAAGGGAACTGGAGGAGTTGAAGCAGATGTACACAAAGCTCAATGACGACCACATCAACAAGACCAAGCAGCACGAGACAGAACTTTCCATTCTTCGTCGCAATGTGGCCATGACAGAGACCGAGAAAGGTGCAATGCAACGCAAGGTGGAGGAGCTCACAGCCAAGAACCAGCAGCTAGCACAGGCTATTGCCTGGCGTGCAAGGTCCGAAGAGCGTGGTCGCTCTGAAGATTCCTCGCAAGATGACAGCTTTGTGGAACGACAATCAGGAACTCCAGAGCATTCGCCTGCACCCTCACCAAGCAAGGCTACTCCCCGCCATGGCATGCTCGAGACCGAGACACTGAAGCACTCCCTTCAACACGCCCACCGTATGATCCAGCAACTCAAGAACAACATTCACCGCGAAAAGACCGAGAAAATCGAGCTCAAGCGAGTGTTGCAAGATACCCGTGATGAATTAGACACAGCCCGCGCTCAAGTTGCACCTGGCAGCGCCAGCAAGAGAAGGAGAAGCGAAAAGGACATCTTCAAGAAACCTCCTCGACCAGATCGTCTTGGCGCTCTGCGTAGTGGCACCCAGGAGATCATTGAGGATGACGAGTGGGAAGAGGAGGAAGGCATGCCAGCTACACCCAGCCGACAACCGCACCTGTCTGTCTCTACTTCTCGAATTTTCTCTAGTGGAAACAAATCTGCCACAGAGACGAGCGCGTTCGAAGGGTTTGAGACTGCCAACGAGACGTCGGATGCTGCTTTCGAGACTGCAACTGAACGTGACGGCGTGGCAACCGAGTCGGACGCTTTCCAAACAGGAGCAGAGACACTTGACGGAGACAGCAGTGATCAGCTAACCGAAACTGAGGCTAGACCTCCTAAGCTGAGCGAGCGTCATAGTCGACCATCGCTCTCAAGTCGGGGTCGTGCTGCTTCCTACCAGAGCACAGCCTCTACGTCTGGTGATGACTTCAGTGAGCCGGATTTCAGGACGCCTTTGCACCATCAGAATTCTCGTATTCGGTTGAGGCCGAGCAGCTCTCGCAGGTCAACACCCAAGATCGGCTCGGGTTTGTTTGCTAGTACACCTCCTGCATCTAGGGATTCTCCTGCAAGCTACATCAGCAGTAGCAATGAGAATACGCCTGCTCAAGGCAAGAGTCTGTTTGCAGAGCTGAACGACTTGAGTGACGATGATGGCAGCTCTGTTGAAGGTACTGTCGAGGGCACACCAAGCCGCTCTAGTATCATACACTCGCGTCAGTCGTCAACGGACGCACTGCGAAGAACCATCACTGCTATGCCCAGGCCACTTATGGTAGACTCGGGTACCATGACCGAGCGAGCTATCCCTGAGCCCATCACCATTTCTTCAATTTCTAGCCAGGATACTCAGCCTCAGGCCATCCGCATGCCTGTCCTTCAGTTGTCCTCTTTGCGTTCAAACGACACAAACCCGCAGGCCCCACGCCCACAAGACCTCCAGGTGTCTTCAGTTTCTTCGCAAGGTACAGAGCCAAAGCAGGTGCTCCCACCAACGCTTCGTCTCTCCAGCGTTTCTGGAAACGCAACCAGTCCTCGCGCGCCACAGCTGCCTCAATTGGCTGTATCATCCTTGTCTGCCCAAGGGACGGAGCCGCAAGCTCCCTTGGTACCATTGTCAGCATACTCTTCTTTGCGTTCGCTGGACACTGCACCACGTGCTGCACCTGTCACACCTCTGAACATGTCATCGGTGTCTGCCCATACAACAGAGCCTCGGCATGCTCTCCCAGCACCCCTTGCGCTCTCGGATTTCGCATCTCAGGCTACGGAGCCTCGATATGCTTCTTTACAGCCTCTCGGATTGTCAGACTTCTCTTCCCAGGGCACAGAGCCTCGACATGCTCTTTCACAACCTCTTGGGTTGTCCGGCTTTTCGTCAGCGGGCACGGAGCCTCGACAATCTTTTCCACCACCTCTCGCCCTGTCAGGTTTCTCATCTCAAGGCACTGAGCCTGTCTCACCACACGTGCAAGAGCCTGTCGTTGCTTCGTTGGACGTTTCTTCTATATCTCATCAGGCTACTGAGCCAAAGGAAACTAATAACTCGAAGCTTCTAGCTCCATTACAGCTGTTGAGATCGGCCATATCGACTCAGTCAACAGAGCCTGTGGAGAAAATTGAGTCCGTTGCTGATGCTCCCAGGTCCATAGTGACTTCTGAAGAGGCTGCCTCGGTACAACCCCAGCAGGCACCTCGAGCACAAGAGCATCAGTTGCTTCAAATGTCAAAGGTGGCTGCTCACGCAACCGAGCCAAGAGATGCGTCGCACAAGCAGACACCTCTGCAGATATCAGCCCTGGTGTCCAACGGAATCGCGCCCAAGGATGCGCCCCGCACACCACTTTCAGCGTTTTCGACAACGTTGACCCAAGCCACAGAGCCGCGAATGCCCAGTCGAGAGAGACAACAGTTTTCTGAAATCTACTCGCAAGTTGCTACCGCGCCTCTTGCACCGCGACTACCGCACATGCAACTGTCAAACTTTTCAGTCCAGTCTACCGACCCTGTTGAGACGCCCAAGCCAGCTCCACAGCAGCTTTCGTCATTGTCTTTCGAGACATCACAGCCTATGGAGCCTTCGAGACCAGCCCTGTCATCCTTCTCTGGTCTCTTGTCAAAAGCGACTGAGCCAATGGCGCCAAAGGCATCAGCTTCTATGGGTCTCTCAAGCGTAGAATCGCAAGTCACAGATCCTGTCAAGCCGGCACAGCACGCGCCATCGCAACTCTCAACCGTTGACACGGTCGAAACAGAACCCATTTCGCCAATTCTTCCTTTGGAATCTGTCCTCAACGTGTCCAACGTACAAACAGTCCACGATACTCAGCCTGAGTCGCCAACGCTTCCAGCGTTCCTCCCAAGTCCCATAAGCAGGCCATCCACAGCAAACAGAGAGCAAGCTCCTGCCATGAGCTTGTCATCTGTTGCAACTCAAGGTATTGAACCAGTAGTGCCGTCAAGACCTGTGACTGCACACAGGGACACCCCACCTCTCACTCTATCGACTATTTCTCAAACAGAGACGATTGAGAACAAGCAGCCGTCAGTGCCCAAGATCAGCTACTTTGCTGCCAGTCCAACCACGAGCAAGGATGCCTCAATTGACACTATTCCTTCATCGGACGATGGCCGAGAGACACGTGCACCTCTTACGCCTATAAGCGCCAATATTCCTGTTAGGAAAAGTCAAATACAAATGGCTGATGGGGGAACTCAGACTATGGTATCTGCCGAGCAGATTGACAAGTTACTCCTTGCTCGAAGTCAATTACGGAGCGGCACAGCGGTCTTAGAAGGGTCAGAGAGAGCCCTTGCATCTCCTGGATCACCTAGAAAGTCAATACCCGATCCTCTCCGAACCCCAAAACGCCCAGGAAGCTCTGGAAGCATGCGTTCGCGTATAGAGACGCCTCCCCCACTACCACGGGACCACAAAGAAGTCATAGCTGCTGCATCGCTCAGACCCATGTCCCCTGGGTCAATGGGGCCGCCCTCGCTTCCTGCCTCAGCCTACAAGAAACGACCGCAAACGCCAACCATCAAGTCAAGCAACAGCAATCTCACTCCTATGACAGGCGGCACTACTCCACGTGTGCGTCGTCCGTCAAATCGAAGCGGTGCATCTTCGCCTCTCAGTCACCGATCATCGTTGTCTTCGTTCACTTCGGAGATTGATCAGCGCTTCAATATACCTGGAGGCCCATCGTTTGCTCCAGGTGGACTAGCTGGCGGTGCCACAGACCCACGAATGATTCAGGCCATTACTCAGACCATGATTGGCGAGTACCTATGGAAGTATACCCGCAAGACTGGCCGTGAAGGCATGTCTGAAAAACGGCATCGACGCTTCTTCTGGATCCATCCTTACACAAGGACTTTGTACTGGAGTGACCGCGATCCTCAAAGTGCCGATAAATCGACCTTGAAAGCGAAGAGTGTAGCTATTGAATCTGTCCAAGAGGTCGACGACCCCAACCCTCTCCCTCCCGGGCTTCACCAGAAGAGTTTACTCGTCATCACGCCGGGCAGGTCAATGAAGTTTACTGCGACTACGGGTCAGAGACACGAGACCTGGTTCAATGCTCTGAACTATTTGTGTCAGCGCGTTGAAGACGTTGAGGAAAAGTCTTCGCCAGTGTCAGAGCATAGGCCTACAACTGCTGAGGAAATTCAAGACGAGTTCAACGGCGGATATAGAAGCTCTTCGCGCCAAACCGGCCGATCAAGAGCTTCAGTGATGTCGTACGCTACTAGGCGCGCGTCGTCTCGCGAGCCTGGCCAAGTACCCACGATCCGACAATCAAATTATTCTCAGCAACGCACGCTTTCAACCGAGGCACCGGCTCATGGCTCTGTCGCGAGCAGATTCACTAGCATGCTCCGGCCAAGCGCCTCAGTTATGCGAGGATCTTTCTCCAGCCGGCGAAGCAGCAAGGCCAACGCGCCGGAGACAGCAATGTATGAAGAGCCAAGCGCTTCTCACCTGGAGCTTAGTCGCGATATTCACGAGCACTTGGAGCAAGACGAAGACTTCATGCCCAATGTTCGAGCGTGCTGCGATGGTAAGTACCACCTTCCCTCTTATAAAACCGTCATGTGTGAGCTAATGTTTGCAAAGGTAAACACGATGTTGGGCATCTTCATCAACACTCGATCAGAGGTCGATACGTCAAGGCCTCTAGTTCGCGGCCTTCGCTCTTCGGTTCCATGAGCTCGCGGGCTCAGTCTCGAGCTGAGTCGCGCACAGAATCTCGCACCGAGTCTCGGACCGAGTCACGTACAGAGATGCGCAACGAACAACTCCGCCACCAAACCGAGATGGAGGCAGCAAACTACTCAGCTGGTGCATAAAACTCTACTCACTACCTACAAGCCATTCCTAAGCATCACACGGTTCGCTTTTGCGAGCTTGAACTGGTCACATGATTTGACTGACATTCTTTATTTTCCTAGCATTCTGTATAACTCGTGGGAGTCGGTCCCTATTTCCTATGTCTATCTCTGTCCGTTTTGCGGCTTTTGGACGTTACAGTTCGATCTGGATTCGCATCAAACAACAAATAAACCTCGAGTGGTCGCCACAAGAGCCTAAAGCATGGCTTTGGGTGGTGAAGCATTGCCTGTCCGATTTGCGCAGCGTGCTTGAGTGGGGATGGAGCTGTACACTGAGACGACCTAACGCTTCTTCTTCGCACTAGGCTCCGACTTCGCTGTGTTTGTCGGGGCATGTTTCCGTATAGCTTGTAACTAGACCCTTCATTCTCTCCTCACTCTAGAGTTGTCAAGTTTCGCATGTTTGATCTGGCAGCATATTGGAGTTGGATAATGTTTGATAGGTGGTGATAGAACTACTGTGACGGCGAATGGCTAGAACGATTGGGGCCAATGAAGAAAGATGTAAATTGAAACATGTGCCCTTGCTCGTGATCATGCGGAGAGAGACGGCGCTTTAACTGCTACTATTATTGATGCGCGTGACGGCGGCCGAGCGGGCATGCTCGCATCATGTTCATGCAGGTCGCAGGTCGCAGAGACGGTATTCTCCGGGGGGCAAAATGCCAAGAATCTGCGTCACCGCTAAACTGAAGTAGTAGACCAAACTTTCGCTCCTGGCCAGACGCGAGGCCCATTCGTCTATTCCCTCCTTTACAACCACACAAAATCAATCGCGCATCCCATTTCCTTGTTCCACCTTCGTTTCAGCAACTGCGGGCAGCTTCCGGTATACCTATAATAGACTTTTGACCACTCTAATCACACCTACGCAAACACGCCAAAGCGCGACCCAGCGCACGATACCATCTCGCACGACTTCAGAGACGACGACGACGACAGCAACGCCGCGCAACGACAACGGCAAACCTTTCTTCGACTAAAAACGATACCAACACACAACCGCAACCATGGCGCGTAACTCTGAAAAGGCGCATTCGATGCTCTTCCGCTTTCGCGCGGCGCAGGCTGCCGAAGCGGGAATCATTGATATTTCGCGCACGCGCCGCCCCAAGCTCATCACGTCAGTCAACTCGATTCCCGTGTGCGAAAAATGGCGTGGCCAGGTCCTCAAGGAGATTTCACGCAAAGTCACAAAGATCCAGGACGAAGCGCTCTCGGATTACCAGATTCGCGATCTCAACGATGAGATTAACAAACTCATGCGAGAGAAACATATGTGGGAGAGCCAAATTAGGTCGTTAGGAGGGCCCAATTACATGCGAGGCGGAAGAGTACTAGATGAGGAAGGGCGTGAGGTTCCTGGAGGTGGCAAGGGGTATAGGTATTTTGGGCGAGCCAAAGAGTTGCCAGGTGTCAAGGAGCTCTTTGAAAGGCAGAGTCGCCCAGAAGATGACATGGACAAGGGACGCGAAAAGAGGAGCGAGCTTAGGCAGAAGGTGGATGCGGGTTATTATGGCTATAATCTGGACGAGGAAGACGGCACGCTCTTGGCATACGAGAAAGCAAAGGAGCGCGAGGCCTGGGACAATTTCATGTTACTGGGCGATGAACTGGACGAGAAAGCGAGCAAAGTGCAAAAAGAATGGATCGAGCTACCAGGCGACGCCGGCGATGGTGTACGATGGCGAGTCCCTACGCTCGACGAGGTCAACGTCGAGCTTGTCGAGCGCAGGAGGAGGAAGCTACTTGAGAAGTTGGGATGATTGGACGATTGACATATTCAACGCGCTCTCTTTTTTTTCCCTCCTCCGCGGAACCATTCTGAGAGGCTGAGAGATAGCGAACAGAAATCGGGTTTAAACTGTACAACATCAACAGATTGCAGCATTCGTTTTGGTTTTTGGTTTTTGGTTTTCTTTTCCCTCCAACCGACAATCCCTTTTTTTTTCTCTGTACCTTTTCTTCGAAGCTAGAAGAAGTAAGGAAAAGAAGAAGAAAAAAAGGATCAAAGACCGATATACCCTTTTTCGTTTCTTTTTTTATTTGGGCTGAACACACTTCGGCTATCAAACAACTTTATCAGCTCACATGTACATCAGTATCATTGGCGGACGAGCAAGAGCGAGTCCGGAGCTAGAATGTATGAACTAAGACGTTTTTATAGAAGAAACAAGATTGGTGCTTTGTGAAATAAGTTGCTTTTTGAATGTGAAAAGAGGCGGGCTTCGTATCTACATGTTCGCTGCCGTGACGGTGGAAGGACTTGGGTATCTCATTTTGTTCTTGTAGAGTTCTTCTTGCAGCAAGCCGACCCCCGTTGCTTGCGCACTTTTTCCCAGCTTTCTGCGCAGCTGCATAGTGTTTCCTTTGACACAGGCATTCAACCCCCGTTGCGCGTTTGAGTTTTTTCCCTCTCTGCCACCCGCTCCAATCTACCTTCCTAGCACATAGAATAAAAGCTTTTTTTCCCTTACCCATCTTACCAACTCAAGTCGTAAACAGCGAGTCTTCTTCTCGGAGGTACTCCCCGATGTCTGCCTGTCTAAACGTAACAATGCCCGTGGGATCCAACTTCCTCGCATCAGCCGTCGACCGCGCACTCACACCGAATCCCTGTTTCCCTCTATTAGCCCACCTTCTTTCCCCCACAAACAACACAAACAATTTCCTGGTCAAACTTACCAACGGCGTATCATTCATACTCAAAACCACGACACCCTGGTGCTCGGGACAATCCTCGCTCCACCTCCCCACATGCGCCTTGAGCACATTACCGCCGTACAAGAACGGCATCTCGCCATTCTGCTTCACCCACACCTTGTAGCGCGCGTGCGGCGCAATGACGCTCAGCGCTGTGATGTGGAGACGGAACTTTCCAGTTTTTGTGAATTTTCCGAGGCAGATTCCCAAGGAGAGCAGGTTGTCGCGCGCGACGCTTGTGGCGAGGTTGGCAAGGGATTCGCGGACGTAGTAGACGCGGGAGCCCTTGATGGATGGATAAGTAATTGGGGATCGGCATGGGGATTTGTGGAAGGGGAAGGGAGAAAGGAAGGGTGGTTTACCTGGACGCGGAAGACGTTGCGGTCGTTACCGCCAGCTGGGTCGGCGATGAGGTTTGTGATGCCTTTTCCGCAGTAGGAGGCTAGTTTCTCGAAGAGAGTTTTTGTTTCTGGTTCGGTGAGGGGCCTCATGTTGGGCGAATTGGTATATTGCGTATCCCAGGTGTCGGTTGGGGGTGGAGGGTTTGGAGGGAAGCTGTTGCTGGGATCTGGCGCAAGTTCGCAAAGTCGAGATGTGCTTTTGCCCGGGCAAAAAAATGTGGAGCGCAAAAGCGGGACTAGTCTCCGCTGCGGCCAAAATTTCCAATGCGCATTCCCTCTTTCTTGCTGCTGCGACACCACAACCCAACACAGGTGGAATTTCGCAGTCCTGTGTTCCTTTTCTTTAGTTTCGCATACATCACATCATGTCCCGCGTTCCGGCTGCCAAGCGAAGAAGATTGTCACCGCCCGAGGATGGAGAGCGTGGTAATGGAACGACGGTCGATCACAAGGCGACGTTCTTGAAGAATGCGGCGAAATGGGATTTGGAGCAGGACTACGAGACGCGGCCGCGCAAATTGAAGAAGCAGAAGGAAAATAAGAAATTGCCTGTCAGGGCAGCAGAGGGCTGGGTAGCGCCGCAGCCGACTGCGGAGGACATCAAGGAGGAAGAAGACTCGGACAGCTTTCTGGGAACGGGTAGCGAAGATGAGGGAGATGAGGGGGATGAGGGCACCGACGAAGAAGAGGTGGAGGAGAAAAAGCCAAAGATACCGGCGCGACAGCAAATACTAGAGGCGAAAGAAGAACTCGCTCGGATAGCAAGTCTGATCAATGAGGATCCAGAGGAGCACATTGGAGCATTGAAGACATTACAAGCGCTTGCCGACTCGGAAAACTTCACGGTCAAAAAATTGGCATTGGCGACGCAAGCCTCGATTTTCAAAGACATCATCCCCGGATACAGGATACGGCCGCTGTCGGAAGAGAAGATGCAAGAGAAGATTTCAAAGGAAGTCAAGAAGCTGCGGCAATTCGAGCAAAAGCTCGTGTCGGGTTACGAGACTTATGTTAAGCATCTGGCGAAACTGGCAAAGGCGAGTGGATCGGATAAGGAGCAGGTCGCGAGTCTGGCTACTGTTGCTGTGAGCTGCGCGTGCAACCTCCTGAATTCAGTACCGCACTTCAACTTTCGCAGCGAGCTTCTCAAGATTCTGGTTGGCAAGCTGAGCACACGAAAAGTCGATGCAGACTTTGTGCGCTGTAGAGAGGCTATGGAGAAGGTGTTTGAAAATGACGAGGATGGCAATGTTTCGTTGGAGGGTGTTACCATGCTGACCAAAATGATGAAGAGTCGGAACTATCACTTTGACGAGAGTGTGCTGAACACTTTCCTGCATCTTCGTTTGCTTTCCGAGTTTGCGCACAAGGCTTCATATCATTCTGTAGACAAGGCGGAGGAGCCAATGGTCAATGGCAAGAAGCAAAAGCAGAAGCGCGAGTTCAGGACGAAGAGGCTACGGAAGGAGCTGAAAGAGAAAAAGGCTATTGAGAAAGAGTTCAAGGAGGCTGATGCTGCCGTTAGCCACGAGGAGCGTGATCGAATGCAAGCCGAGACGCTCAAGATGGTATTTGTAGCATACTTCAGAATCCTCAAAGCTCGCTCAGCAAAGCTCATGGGCGCAGTGCTGGAAGGCCTAGCACGATATGCACACCTGATCAACCAAGACTTCTTCGGCGACATCCTCGAAGCACTCCGCGACATCATCGCGACCGCCGAACTCACAGCCGCAGCCGCCGCCATGGACGACGATGATGACGCCTCGGATGAAGACGACGACAACGAAGCCCCCGAGCGTAACCTCACGCGCGAATCCCTCCTCTGTGTTATCACCGCCTTTGCCCTCCTCGAAGGCCAAGAAGGCGCAAAAACCGCATCAGCCCTCAAACTCGACCTCAGTTACTTCATCACCCATCTCTACCGCACCCTGCATCCCGTCGCACTCAACCCAGACATCGAACTCAGCTCCAAATCGCTCCACTTGGCCGATCCCACCGCCGGCACCTCGCACGCCGACACCGCCAAAATCAACGTCCAAACCACCATCGTCCTCTTAATTCGCTCTCTCTCTTCTGTTTTACTACCTGCGACATCCATCCGCGCTGTGCCCCCGCTACGCGTCGCAGCCTTTGCAAAGCAACTCATGACCATCTCCATGCATCTTCCTGAGAAATCCTGCGTCGCCATGCTCGGGCTACTGAACCGTATTGCAAAGACGCACGGTAAGAAGGTGGCGCCGCTGTGGAATACGGAGGAGAGGCGCGGTGACGGCGTGTTTGATCCTCTCAAACCAGAGATCGAGGGGAGTAATCCTTTTGCGGGGACGGTGTGGGAAGGGGAGATTTTGAGGAGGCATTTTGCGCCGGCTGTGAGGGAGGCGGTGAAGGGGGTTGAAAGGAATGTTGTTGAGGCGACAAAGTGAAGCGGGGGTTTCGTGGGATGGGGAGGTGTGGGGTGTTTTTTTTGCGGAGGCATGTTGGATGTTTTGGTGGTATGTGTTATGAATAAAAGATGAGTAGCATTCATATCATATATGAAGCTGAAATGATTCTTTCTCCGCAGTAAAAAAGAATATGGTTACTTGTTCGACTTATGTTCATCGTCCTCTTCCTTCCTTTCGCTATGAATATCTCTCTTTGACAGTCCATTCCTCTTAAGAAAGTATTAAGGAAGCTCTGGGTGTCTGCGTATAGATGGCTGCATTTGCGAAGAATTATTTATGGATCAACCTTATTCATTATGCACTGAGCATATATACCCTATGTTGTTTTTTCTCATCATAGAATATACTGTCATATGTGATTGGCATAAAGTCAAGAGTAGTAGCTATGTATGGTCTCGGTGTTTCTGAGCGGTAACATGGATGTGTGATAGTCATGATCTTCGTAACAGTTTTACTCTTTCAGTCTTCCCCAGTCTGGATTGGGTGAGTACTGCATGGAATGCTGGCTTGTGTTTTGTTGCCATCAAGATGGGTTTAACTTGTCCGGGTGTATCCAAATGGAAGAGGTGGTTTATTTTGCGATTGCTATGTAGTAAGCAGAATTCGTGAAAGGGGATCAGTGAAATATAGCCTTCACAGCTACTCCCACTCTACTCTCCCCTTCTCCACCAAGCCCTGTACCACAAACGCGGATCCAACCCAGCTAGTCGGATCCTGTGGATCGTTCAGTACACTCCCTTGCACTCCTAGAATAACAAAAGCCTAGATGAACAAGATACTGGGACTTGGCGAACTCGACATGCTGGTTTATTCCAGACGCCAACTGCTGACCGTATCTGCGTTCCAAGATCGGGTGATGATAGCATGGATGGAGCGCTTGGGCTTCAGGGATATTGAGCTTGGGTGGGGCTTGAGGTCTTGGGAAGGTTATACGCGAGCTAAGTAGTATTGGATAATCATGCTGCGTAGTGGCAATAAAGTTTTGAGATTGCATTGCATATTTGCTACATCCAAAAGAACTATGTACTGTACTCAGATATTTGCTTTGAGGATGAATTGGAGAGGCTATGGGGGCTGTGGGGGAGCTTTGATGAATCTAGTTAAGTGATCCTAGAATATATAGCCTATGTATAACAAGTTGTAGAAGAGCTGTCAAGCTCATGGGGCAATGGCGATGAATCGTCCGTCGAGCTCGAATAGAGCTCGAACGTAGCTTTTACGTGCTCGTTCGGGGATACCATATACCGAATATTCTGTTGGAATAAGCTTCAATGTTGAAGGCTTCGATAGTTCGGGCTTGGTCTTCCGTCAAGCTCCGTAACCGTCACCATCCGGCTTGGGCCGATGGATCTCCAGATCTAGTAGAGCTCTTCTATGACACAAGTTGTAAAGGGCTTGGTAGCTTAAGCGGTGATTGATTCTAAGCGATGCTGCTATCATCTCCACTACTAAAGATCTTCAAGCTCCACATTCAGCTAGTGATGCGTTGCACACTTAAGACTATAATTTTCCAATAAATTAATGTCCTGATTTGATCTGCAAAGTGCATGTTGGATCTTATAGCATGAGATGATTCTTGAAGACACTTCGCTACCCAATTGGAAGTTTCTTTACTCGTGTTGACCAAGAAGTCGTACTCTTGCTCACCTGAGAATGACGTAGAAGTTGAATTAAGGTAGAACCCTAGTAATACAACTGCCTAGGGACTGAACTATTGGCTTGGGAAATTCCCGAATAGTAAGTATGAAAGACATAGCCCCTCCGAATACGGATACAGTACGGCACGGCAGGTCCATTCGGATAGCGTACGGAGTATTTCTTGTGCTAGCAACAGCAAGCCTACTCACTAAAGCAATCCCCTGGGCTATGTGAACCAATTCTCCATCGACAATAACATGCAAATATACCTGTCAGTTCATCACGGCAACCGTAGAACACACTAAGAATATCTCTTTCTCTCTATCTCAGCCCTTCAACCCTGATGAACCCCACAAAAAACCACGCGCAATATATCTCGGGCCCCGAGCCACCGCGGACTAAACGGCCGCCTATCCCAGAAATCATGTAATCTATACGCCTCTAACTAATAGCGATCTACTTCCTTAGTCTAGCAAGGCTCCGACTCTGGATAAACGCGGGTCCTACCATCGCCGGTTAGGATGGAATTCGAAAAACAACAAATCTTACCTGCGTATGCGCTTACAATCTTCACATGCCAAGGGTTTTACTACATACTTACAAAGACACAGCGCAGAACTCCGAGGAACGTACGATAAAAAAAATCAGTAGTAAGTATGCCAAGGGCTGAATGAACCCTAGGTGTGCCGTCCATTAGCAAACGAATGTAACTGAGACGTTCGCTTATTTTGGCTAAAATATGCTTATAGACAGTACGTGTCACATGGCCATGATGTAACTGAGACAGTGCTTATCTTGGGGGTACTGAGTAACTATGCTTATACTTAGACTTAATTGCTACTACCTCCAAGGTGTAATAAAGATATCACAGACGATCAAACAGCATATTGCAATTGGCAAAAAGCTTCTCTTTCGCTTCCTTGAAAATCCCTGCTGTCCGGCGCATCATTTAATTTACCGCAGATCATGAATATCTGATTGCTAGCCGTACCAAAAGGGAAAGTCGAGCCTGTTGTTACATTATTAGCTCCGTGTGCTTGGACTTGATACAAGAAGCCAAGCGTACAAGGTTGAAACGGACTAAATGCGATCATCTTGGCAGTGTTTGATCGGAGATATTATTAATTTTTACATGATATTTCGCAGAGTATTTGTGACTGGGGTATCCTAACCACCCGCGTGGTGTCAGGTTTGAGGCAAGATAAGGCATTGTTGCGGTTCGCATTGCCCAAGCAAAAGGCGCCCAGTGTTTCTAGTTGTTTTAAACACTTCCAAAGATATACGCAGGGGAAAAAAAGCCTTGAATTATCGAGAGGGTCGATGCGCAGTGGTTTTTTTTGCTACATTTTCTGCCGTCTCGTTATCAAATTAGTAATTTTAGCTTTCATATATTCTAGAAAGTCTTACCGTAGAACTTCCGGCTTTACATACTACGCCTTGCTAGCATATGCAAGTGAGCCGCTTGCGTCACTGACTCGAGACCCGAACAGCATACATGGGAGGCCCTTCAGAGCCTTATATGAACCGTAGTTCTTGGCGGTGCTTTCCCATCTAGCTTTCCTGCATGTAGATACAAAAATGTAATAGAACGTTCTTTAGATGATCAGAGCGTTGGTAAGCTTGGGCTCCGGCGTTATTCATCTATTGCTCAGTAGGCTTGGGAGATATCTAAGCTTGCGACGACAAGATCTTGGAATCTGTATATAAAGATTCACCCTTGTGGCAGTCGAACTGATCATCATCGGAGTGCGTTGTCTTGCTCTCATCGTCGATCGCTACTTTCTTTGACTACTACCGCAAAAATGGCGGCTCTAAACTTCAGAGCATTCTATGCTTTCTTCGTCTCACTTTCATTACTTAGTGTATTGGTGTCCGCAGATCCTCTGCATGCCTTAATGGCCCGTGGCCGACCGGTCATGAACGCTGCGATTAAGAAATCTGCAACCTGTACCAAAGACAAGTTGCGCATTCGTCGAGAATGGTAAGTCGTCTACGTCATAATTCCCTCTCTTTCGCAATACTGACTCGATACCAAGGGGTGACTTGTCCCCTGGAGCCAAACGCCGCTACATTTCTGCTGTAAAATGTCTTATGAAGAAGCCATCCAAGCTAGATCCTGCCGACTACCCTGGCGCCAAATCCCGCTATGACGACTTCATTGTTGTCCACATGAAGCAGACGCCATACATCCATGGCACTGGAAACTTTCTCACCTGGCACCGCTACTATATGAGCACTTTTGAAGACACGCTGAGAAACGAGTGCCACTACAATGGCACACAGCCATACTGGAACTGGCCGAAATGGTCTCAAAGCCTGGAGACAAGCCCGCTTTTTGATGGCAGCCCGACAAGTCTTGGTGGCCAGGGATATAAGACGAAAGTGAATGGCACAGCTCAGAGACCTGCTGGTGAAGGCGGCGGTTGTATCGCTAGCGGACCGTTCAAGGGCTTGCAAATGAACCTTGGGTACGTTATTCCTCTTCTCGCCATTTCGAAATACTCCTCTTATTATAGCAAATCCAGCTAACACATCTTGCCCAGACCTCGCGGACTCGCAACGAACCTGCCTGACCGGCCGAACCCTCGTGCGGATGGCTTCGGATACAACCCTCGCTGCGTCAGACGTGACATCACTAGCTATCTCACACGACGCGACGGTACGATGGAAAAAGTCGTTGGTCTCATCTTGAACAACACGGACATTGGGTCATTCCAGACAAACATGCAGGGAAATCCAAGTGTTCACAGTATGGGCCATTACAGCGTTGGTGTAGATCCGGGAAGTGATATTTACGCTTCTCCTGGTGGTACGTTCAGTCCTTTTCCCTACTGCCACTCAATCATTTACTAACAAACTATGTGTTGTAGACGTTTATTTCTGGTTCCATCATGGCATGATTGATCTGGTATATGCGGTTTGGCAAGCGCTTGATTTCCCGAATAGGCAACAGGTTATTTCGGGTGGTACGCTATTTTGGAACGGAACAGACAGTAGGCGGGCGACTTTGAATGACACCATCGATATGGACATACTTAGGACCGACAAGCCACTACAGATCAAGGACCTAGTCAGTACAGTCGATGGGCCGTTTTGCTACCTGTACGAGTAAAGTAGATGCATATTTAATATCAACTTTTAGACTTTTTCATGTATTGAACAAGATGTTTTGTAAAGCCTAGGGATCAATCACGTCAGCCCAACACGGCAAAGACTTGGAGAAAATATATGCCATGTATTTTGGTCCTCAGATTAGCTCTCCTGCTGTCCTCAGAAGGAACCTCAGCTGTTCCCTAATGTTCAGTCTCTCGACCTCTTAACAGGCAACAAACGGGCTCCTCAACTCGACTTTGGCTTTGATGCCCCACAGGGACATCATCATTGGACCCTTTTTCATCCGTCTGTACAACGGGCTCTTGGTAAGAAAAAGAACGACCCACCTACAGGAGCACCGCCTCGCAAACCAGCGAGCCCCAGCGACAAAGACCACGCTTTCCCACTTGCGATGCCTAGACAGCAAAGGCGCTCGGATTGAAAACTACAATTAAATGTCATAAGCGAACAACGTCCTCCAAGCTTTTGAGGCAAGGCAGCACGGCGCTTCAACTCTTTTACTTTGTCCTCAGTGCGCGGTGGGAAAGGCTGAGGCTGCGGCTTGTCGTGAAAGTGAACCCAGTAGCGTTGCGAAACCACCTTTGGCCCATCGCTGTGCAATGATGTGGCCAGTGGTATGGCTTCATCTAGTATGATGGCGCACCCCCTCCGCTTTCCGTTCTTAACTGTCATGCAGTGAGACGCCAGGGGGGATTAGTCCCCAGCATCGCCTTGTGACGAAGGTTTGTCGTTCATTGGGGTCTGACTTGTGTTAGCTAGAGCGTAATCGCAGCCTTTTCTTAAAACTGTTCGATGGCGCAGAAAAAACAAGCAAGTCTGTAAGAAATACTGGCGTGGGGTTACTTACTCGCAGCTCGGGTTGTGGGTGGTGAGAGAAGCCGACTATGGAACGCGCCAAAAGTTGAGCAGGCGCGCAGTCACAGGACCGCGCTAATAGCACGCTAGTGACGTAAGCTGCATGTCAATAAGCCTGTTATCAACATCAGACGTAAACCTACCCAAATGGGAAGCCAGATCTTGGCGAAGGGTAGCCCCATAAAAGCAGTATTGCCGACCTCTCTAGACGAATACCTCCCCCTCCAAACCTTGGGCTTCTCTCTCTTCTTGCTATCTGCTGCAAGGATTGTGTTTTCATGTCCCGCCAATTAGTGCTGAAGCTCGCACTAGGAATCGTGCAACAAACACATAGGATTAAACTGAGAAGATCGAATAAATCTCGATGCCACTTATTCAGAACTAGTGCATCCAACATCATGGCCGCTTCCTATTCTCCATGTCGCCAGGCCACCTAAATTGGATGCCAGAACAATACTCAACCCACTCCACTTGCTTTCATCGACAGCTCCTGCGTACTCCAGTGCAGAGATCTGTTATTATGAGCGGAGACAATACATCTACTTTGAATAAATTTTGTATGTGGGGTTGTGACTCGGTATAGACCAGGTGTAGAGTAATACGGAAATACGCTAGGGAACTGTAAACAAGGCTCACGACCTGAAAAAGGTCGTTTTCACACCACCAACTCCAACACTGTACAATGCTGTCCAATCGTACTTATCCCCAATCTCGACGCACCCATCAACCTGTAATCTCCGACATTTCCAGTTGCTTCGCCTTTTCTGCCCACTGAACTTCAGATATGAATTCTTCCCCTAGAATCGGTCTCTTTGCCTGGCCCTGTAGACGGTGAAACCGACGTATGCACCAGTTAGTGCCATACCAAACAGCACGAATTTTACAAAAGTCCATGTCCAGCTTCCCTCGCTAGGTCTCTCGCGACTCATAGACGAAGCAGTCTTGCCACCAGTGCTTCCTGTCGATGGCATCGCACCAGGGCTCTTCTTGTAGAGGTTTGTTGACCTGACCCAAGCAATGTCGTGGTTGTCGGAGAGCTCACCAGTCTCGGCAGAGAAGCCCAGGTATGCAACAGGTGGGACCTTGAAGTTCGGGATTTCAAAGCACATGGTCCATTCGTCTTCGGCCTTGTACTGGATCTCGAGGCGGAGGAACTGCTCCTGAAAGTACGTGAGGCGGGCTTTGGTTGCAATTTGCGCGTTGCGAATGCCGCGAGCCTGATTCACTTGTTAGAATACATATAGTTCAAACTTTTTGGGCGTTCGCACCGAGCATCCAGCAAGCTCGTTGGCCTTGCCGTCATTGTCCTTGTCATATGCTGTGTTTCCATCGCCATTCATAGCCATGATGTAGGGGAATACGGTGCCTGGGCGGTTGTTCTTGTAGGTATCGAAGAAGATGCCGAGGCCCTCGAATTTGTCTGTATGGCCAAAGACATTTCCTGGCTGTGCGCGCTGCTTGGTGAGCCACATGGCAAAGCCGTCGCCATAGAGGTTTCCTTGTCCGTGAATCTTGAACTCAAACATAACCTGCTCGTGTGAGTGTCTAGTTTAGCAGTGGCGTCTTTTTTGCACGAACCTCCCAATTTGTAGCCGTAAGAGGGACTCTCGAGAAGATCCAGCCATCGCGCGAGGGCTTATCCGAAGCAAGTCGAATGTACTTATCAGTCCGAATAATGGTGTCTCCGCCAAAGTCCCACCAACGGCTTTGCATATCCGAGTCGAGATATGGCTATCGCTAGTGTCAGAGCAAATTCCAGTTTTCTACTTCCAGCAGTAACTACGGTACGAAGAGGCGACTTACGGGCTCGAGGGTGTGTGTCCGCAGCTATGTTCCGATTAGCGACAGCGGCCCCTCAACTCATCATGTAGCAACAACGCACCGAGATGGCTTTGATATCAGGATCTTCGGTTAATCCTCCAGACCGCGCCCATGCGCCCGTCAAGCTCCCCGCCATCAAACACAAGCTCGTCCATGGTTTTGCAAGCAACATGGTTGCACGTCGTTCCCTCTTACTGCCTGAAACGGGCGATTCCCAAGGTACCAAGCGACAATTGGCGCGCAGAAAGAATGGAAGAAGACTTCTGTCTTGGAATTGACAAGCAATAAAGCCCCAGGAGATCGAGGCTGTGAAAAGAAGATGGCAGCACGGGTTGGCGACTCGGACGTGCTGGAGTTCTCAAAGCTGAGACTTGGGGTTTGGAAAGGCCACTCTATCACCTCCGCGTGCAATGCAGGGGTCTTGGGTTGCGGAACCACGCTAGCGAGCAGCGCCGCTCTTGACGTCGACAACTTTTCCACGCGGGAGCCACTGCCCAACGACTCACCCACCTTACTCGCAATTCTTGCTTTTGGATACACTAATTCCACCAAAAAAACATATACAAAATCCATAATGAATTCATTAGGCCCCAGCGACCCAAAGACGGCCGTCATGCGCCAGGTGCAGCAAGAGGCCGCCATGCAGAATGCGCGCATGCTTGTCGAGGTACGCCTATACATTTTGCATTTGTCTCGAAAAATTCCATATGCTAATTATTCACAGAAACTCAACGAGCATTGCTTTGAACGCTGCGTCCCCAAGCCCGGCACATCCCTCTCCAAAGGCGAAGAAAACTGCTTCACTGCATGCATGGAAAAGTACATGAGCGCATGGAACACTGTTAGCAAGCAATACGTAGCGAGGATACAACGTGAAAGCGCCCAGGGCGGCGCGGTGCAGAACTTTTAAATTCTGCAGAGGGGATACAAGGAAAAGGCTTCTGAGAGCAACGATGCCATGGCAAAATACACAGAATAGACGAGACCGACGGTCTTGCTTTTCCGGGCGCATGGGTAACATGAGAAATGCCATCTGTACGAGTAGGGCGACGTATCGATGTGACAATGTACTATACAATGTACGACTAGCAACACGAGCTGCATATGAAGATAAGACATGTGGTTGAATACCAAACTCTGACTTTCAATTATTGCTTGCCAAACGACTTCTGTCTCTGTGCATATTCCTTAACGATGAGACCACAGTTGACCTCTTGGCATAACTTCTTCCGCCTGTCGGGGCTCAGCTTTGTTGCAAACTCCAAGCCACTTGCTCTCTCCACCGCCTCAATGGGCACTTCAAAGTCCGACAAGGGCTTGCTGTTGGAGATGACTGCATTGGGCAGCACAAATGCTCCCAGTGCGACTTTGCCGCCTAGTTTGCCGTCCTCGGCAAAAATGACTTTGTAGAAATGCGTAGGGACGGCAACGTTGGGCGGTGAGCCAATGACTTCGTATGAGACACGCCATTTGCCATCCTCGTCGCGCTTGGGAAGGTACAAGGGGCCGGTTACGATGCGTACAGAGGGATAATTCTGTGTAAGTCTGCGGCAGAAGTCTTCGAAGTGGGCCCAGTAATCGCGGTTGAAGCCATTGCCCACCTGCGGGCACATGTTGCTCAGCGCAAAGGTGTCGTCCATGGCTTCTTGGCTCCATTTTGCGTCTGCTGCGGGGACTTGGTGGCCTCGGTCATAGCCGCTGCGGAGGTAGTCCTTGAGCTTTGCGCGGAACATCTCAGGGATTGAGACATCCTCGACGAAGACACTATGCTTTCGATCCGCATTGTTGTTTGCTAGCGACTCTGGGGTTATGTGCTCCGCTACCCATGCTGGGTTTCGCGTCCGTCGGTCGTATGACGATGTGAGAGAGGCGGCAGGGCGGAGATCATTGACCGGACCGGGAAAGCCATATTGGAAGAGACCGTTGGGATCTACAACCGCTCTGCCAGCAATGGCAGGGGCATGAATTGCGAGGCCCGTTGGGGCTGAGGGAATTGGGCCTGCTCGTGTGGATCCAGTCACAGTTGTAGTGGCGGTTGTCGTGACAGCTGGCGTGTGTGGAAAGTTGTCTCTCCTGGTAGAGTACAGCGCTGCTGTTACTGCAGCACCGGCAGCAGCACCGCCTGCCCCGATCAAGGCGAATGTCAGTTTCGACATGGTTGCAGTTTAGTACTCGGAGATGTGGGCCGCAAGGAGTAGAAGTGGACGTGGAGGCCTCTTGTAGGCGACAAGACACCCGCACAGTCCAGCGTCCTGTCTGGCGCGTGAGGAGTGTCTCAAACGCGTATATTTGTCTCTGTATGGTTCGCTGCTGGCTGCTTTTTCCATGCTGGTGGTCATCTGCGTTTTCTCAAAGCAGACTTTGACGCTTACCGCATCCGCACTAGCGTCAACAACTGGGAGCCTGCCAGCACTCTCAATATGACTAAAAATCATCCCAGCCATTCTCAGTTCGCAGAATTCTCAATCATTTTTCTTTTTCTTTGATTCCTTTCTTCCTGTATGGTCATAGCATTATAGATTGAGTGCACGGTCTCACGCTGTGCGACTCAACCCCACCAGGATGCCTTCGTGGATATCGCGGGCTTCCGAGTCCCACAATGCACAGCTTGTAGCGACCGCTGCCGTCTCGGGCCTTGTAGTTGGAAGTGCTATCCTCGGATTTCAAAAAGCTCGACGTATGACAAGAGTAGCAGACTTGAAAGCGTCTATTCCAGATCTCAGTAAAGACCACCGTCCGTCAAGAGCAAGTACAACAATTGCGCCGGCTAATCTTTGTCATGGTGGCCTCATTCTTGGAGTTGCACAATTTTTCTGACGCTTTACAGCTGACTGAATATGGTGCTGCTTCACATGTATTTGCTCCAAGTAAAGAAGATGAGCGCAGCATGGCACTCGCCGCGCGAGCGAGAAAAGGCGATTATGACGACGGTAAGACGTCCCTATCCTTGGAAAACGATTACATTGAGTTCTCACACGGGACCATTAGATCTTATCCTCGAGCAATTGGCGAGAAATCGGGTCTTTCTTACAGATGAAGGACTTGCGAAGCTACGGGGAGCATTCGTAGTCGTAGTCGGTTGTGGTGGAGTAGGATCGCATGCAACGGCGGCTCTTGCAAGATCAGGATGCTCCAAGCTCCGTCTCATAGACTTTGATCAAGTTACGTTGTCTTCGCTCAACCGACATGCAGTAGCAACGCTGGCAGATGTCGGAACACCCAAAGTGCACTGCCTCCGCAAGCGGCTCGAACAGATCACACCATGGACCCACTTTGAATGCCGAAACGAACTGTTCAGTGAGCAGACTGCAGCTGCCCAGTTGGCGCCTCTAAATGGCCAGCAACCAGATTTTGTAATAGACGCCATCGACAACATCGACAGCAAAGTTGCTCTTTTGGCTTACTGCTACATGAACAACATCAAGGTCATCTCCTCGATGGGTGCAGGTTGCAAGTCCGATCCTACTAGAATCTTCATTGGCGACATTTCAGCAAGCACAGATGACCCCCTTTCAAAGTCCACCAGACGGAAGCTGCGGCTGAAAGGTGTAAAAGACGGTATACCAGTCGTTTACTCGACCGAGAGGCCAGGTCCTGGAAAGGCTGAGCTTCAACCTCTCTCAGAAGAAGAATTCGCAAAAGGCAACGTTGGAGAGTTGGGTGTTCTTGCAGACTTTCGGGTACGAATTTTGCCAGTTTTGGGTACCATGCCAGCAATCTTTGGCTTGGCCGTTGCCAACCATGTCATTCTCTCCATTTCCGGTTACCCACATGAATATCTTCCATCGAAATCTCGAGACAAGATGTACGATGGTATTCTAGGCGCTCTCCAAGGCGCTGAAGAACGCTTGGCTCGCGCACTTTTCAGCGAAGATCCTCTTGGTCTCAAGATTCCCATCACACAAGACGATGTTGGCTATTTAGTAGAAGAAGTGTATAATGGGAAAAGCATAGTCAGTGGCTTATCGACACGCTTGATATTGTCAAGATGGAGGAAGCCAACTGAAAGCTTTGTCGATCAAAGCACTCCAGGACAGAAGAACAGCCATCTCAAGATGAGAGATTTGGTTCTTATGACTAAGGAAGAGGCAAGCAAGCACGAGAAGGAGGTTTTGAAGGGAGAAAAGAGCCTTGAAGATTTTTACAGCGCTGAAACGATTGAGCGCGTAAATAAGAGAATGGCCGAGGAAGAGCAATTCGAGCGCTTCCGGTAAGTTTGAGTCAATATTAAGAGAAATTCTCTACTACACATGTATGTACAGTATCTTGACGAACGAAATATCAACCCAATATTCCATTCTTATCCCAACAAAAAGATCGATATGAGACAGAGGCATGCTTGTACGCCAGACCACCTTCGGGAGTTTGTGGACGCGGATCATATCTCCGTGCGCTTCAATCTACACTGTTCGGCACATGATTCTCGATAGATTTCTCTCTATCCCCACCTTTAACTCCGATATTACTAAACAAAGTTTCTACATCAGTCTGTCTTCCCGGTGGATCCCGACGTCTGTCGGTCTGTTAGCGCGAGACACACAGCCAATGAGAGAAGAGTACGGTTGCGCTCCGTGTGCTAGTGGCATAGTGGGTAACGACTTTTCTTCATGACGTGCGGCTCGGTGACTACCACTGTAATGGTAAGGTAGCACTGGCTGCCGTTGACTAGTAGAGTAACATACCGCCTGACGTCCAGTAGATGACAGTCCCCCCGCTGCCTCGACTGATTAACGGCCCGATCAACTCCAAGAGATAGGTGAATTTGCGGGCCACCTCCGGAGTCAGTGGGTTAACTCCGCGTGGAGGCTGCTCCAGATGGACAAAGTTCTATGGACACGTCATACTGGGCCGCCGACAGAGGTCATGATCAAGGCTTTACATATGTACATAAATGTGAGGGATTTTCTGCCACTCTGGCAAAACTCATTTTCAATATACAACAATACCTAAACACACACTGAACATTACATTTACATCAACGACACAATGGCTACAGACACCAAATTCGAGGGATGGCTTGGCAAGGACAAGGAGAGTGTCAAGGGAAAGATGGAATGGGGACAATTCGAGCCCAAGAAGTGGACTGAGGACGATGTCGATATTGAAGTCTCCCATTGCGGTATCTGTGGTTCAGACTTGCACATGCTAAGCTCTGGCTGGGCACCTACCCCATACCGTAGATATATCCAATTGTTATTGATTATCCCGCATACTAACATACAGCAGCTTGCGTTGTCGGTCACGAGATCATTGGCAAAGCGGTCAAAGTTGGCAAGAATGTGAAGCACGTCAAGGAAGGCGACCGCGTCGGTGTTGGAGCACAAGCACGCTCTTGCTTACAGCCAGATTGCCCCGAATGCTCAAATGGCATTGAAAACCACTGCTCGCGCGGAAACGTCAGTACCTACGGTTCCATTTACCCCGGTGACGAGGGCAAGTCTTACGGAGGATACGCAAAGCACAACCGTACCAATGGACATTTTGTGCTCAAAATTCCTGAAGGCTTGGATAGTGCTGATGCCGCACCCATGCTGTGCGGAGGAATCGTAAGTTACACCTTCAATTTACTATAAGATTGAAGCACACGCTGACTACGCCACGATCAGACCGTCTATTCACCACTGAGGAGATTCGGTTGCGGCCCCGGAAAAAAAGTAGGAATTGTCGGAGTCGGAGGTCTTGGCCACTTCGGTGTTCTCTTTGCAAAAGCCCTGGGCGCCGACAAAGTCGTAGGAATCAGCCGTAAAGCTGAGAAGCGCGACGACGTGCTCAAGCTGGGCGCCGACAGCTACATCGCAACTGATGAAGACGCAGACTGGGCCAAGCACAACGCCGGCACATTGGACCTCATCATTTCCACCGTCTCGAGCGTAAAGATGCCACTGGATGGATACCTCGGACTCCTCGGGACCCACGGCACCCTCGTCCAGGTCGGTGCCCCTGATAAGGGCGAGCTACCTCCTATCAACGCTTTCACGCTTCTCACGAGGGGAATTAGCGTCGCTGGTAGTGGTATCGGTGCGCCGTGGGAGATCAAGGAGATGTTGGAGTTGGCAGCTGAGAAGAAGATTAAGCCATGGGTACAGAAGAGACCAATGAGCGACGCTAATAATGCGATTATTGATATGGAGGCTGGAAAGGCAAGGTATAGGTATGTTCTTGAGAACTAGAGGGCTGACCAGATGGGATGTTTGGGTTTCTTATAGAGTAGAAAACCGATCTAGAACCAATGGCTAGACATAAGTAACGAACATTCATGAAATAAAATAGGTATCATACACCGTGTTATCACTTCCTCACATGAATTGGTATAAGTCACAAGAAAATTTGGCTCAGAGATGTCACATCATCTACCATTTTTCCGATTACAACATAGTACAAGAGTAGCGGTGCTCATGTAATAAGTACTTTATCTACTGTAGATACTATACCAGCAACCTCAAAGTCGCTGATGCGGAAACTGGAGGGTCCAGGACGGTCATCTTAATGGATTTGAAAACGAAACCAAGCCAAACCAACACCAAAGCATATTCGCAATGTTCCACTGTATAATAACCCTGGGCACAAAGTACACCAAACACAAACGTCTAGAACAAGACGCTATAACCTTGAATCGTCTACTAAATGGCCTTATTGCTAGTGTTCCCTCACTACCCAATACTTCCCAATCAAATTCGCTCCACAATTCTTCTCCCCTGTCACATTTTAACGCTCACAAGCAGAACAGCTTAGATTTTCATCAAGCTGCGCTACGAGTTTAATGTTGGGGCGATATTTTCAGTAATTGTTACGTGTTCATGAGATTTGCGGCGTGAGTTTCAAAGCCATTTGATGGCATCAATACACGATTTTGTCATTTTGAAATGTTCAAAATATCACATACTGTGAGCATACACTTGATGCCCAATTTACCCCTCTTCTGCTGAATCACCAATAATCATTGACCCAATCATCTCGAGGACGACACAATGTCTTACCGAGTCCTCATGTTTCTTTCTGGGAAAGCCAATCTTACATTATTTCGCTAAGAATAAGCGCTACTGTTATGGAAGCGTGTATAGTGTTACAATACCCCAGTACCAGAGAAAGTCAGATAATAGTACAGTACAAGGTTAGCTTCATATGTCCAAACCTTAATATGTCACTCTACTGATGCTTCTACCTTACCCCCACCTAGTAACATACCACGTCGCATGTGCTGGTGTCCCATCCATTAATTTAAACCCCGACCAAATCGCGCACGGTCCGCAAGACACCAAGCCATCTAATCCTCGTTTCCCCGGCTTGGTAGCTACGCAAGACGTTTGAAAACGAAGATCTGAGAACAAAAGCCTGATAAGATGACACTCCGGAACACCCGCAACCGCTCTACGAAGCTTTACCCCAGCATTCTGAAACGCGTGCCGCACTTTTAAACTCTCGACAAACGGGGTCATCCCGAGATATCAACCATCTTACCCTGCACCTAAGACTTACAGAGAAGTCCTTCTAGACCACGTTAAGAAGCCTCGCAAAAAAAAATCACTCCACAGGCAGAACCCAGGCATTTATAAGTGCCGCAGTGTCAAAGCACCGCCCCCAAGAAAACGCTGTCACATGAGGCCCCCAAACCATGACATAACCGAGCAACCATTGCAGTACCAACTGACTCTTTTAAACACCAAGCCCCACACCCCTCCTCAATCCCCTCTCTCTCTCCCCAAAACCTCTCTCTCAAACAACAAATCAATGTCAACCACACAAACAATCACCGTCCCCCACCTCGGCGGCATAACCGCCTCCTACCGCCTCACCCCCTCCTTCTCCGCCTCCAAACCCACCCTCATCCTCGTAAACTCCTTCCTCACCACCTCCGCCCTCTTCGACTCCTTTTTCAACAACGATGCCCTCACCTCCCGGATGAACCTTTTGGCGATCGAGCTGCTGGGACATGGCGGCACGAGAGCGCATGAGGCGGAGCACTGGACGTATTGGGATACTGCGGTGATGAATTTGCAGGTTATGGAGGGGTTGGGGGTTGAGAAGGCGGTGGTGATGGGAACGAGTCAGGGGGGGTGGGTTACGGTAAGGATGGCGCTTTTGGGCGGAAGTAAGGTAAGGTTTAGCTTTTTTTCTTTCAACATCTTTATAAGAGTTGCTAGGAGGGGTTGGACTTAAGAGAAGTATGATATTGGGGAAAGAAGGCGCTGTTTACCAGAGGGAAAGAATGGGCTGACCGCTGGGTTTTGGCCTACAGATCCAAGGCATAATCCCTCTCGGAACATCCCTCGACTACGAATCTGAACGCAGTCGCCAACTCGGCTGCTGGCAGGCCTTGGATGCTCTCGCCCACCTCATCACGGGCGAGTTCGGCACGAAGGACAACCAGCCCACTCCCGACTTTGTACCTACCAAGGAATTCGCCGAGTTCCTCATTAGTCAAGGGTTTGGTGAGAATTGCTCCGCGGAGACCAAGGAATTTTGGACGCAGCAGCTTCAGAAGAATTATGCGGGTGATGAAGGGAGGAAGAGGATGAGGATGGCGGCGATTAATCTGAGGGATAGAGATGGATTGCATTTGAGGGCTGAGGATGTCCGCTGTCCGGTTTTGTGGCTGCATGTGAGTCTTTTTTTTCAGCATTTCTTTATTTCCATCCTCTACGAATCCTTCAGTACTATGGTGCTTACACGAAAGTTACCTCTCGCTAAGCACCAAGCTGACGATATCCGAAACATGATATGTTGCTGACATTGTATGACTCCCAGGGAACAAAAGATGTAGTATATACCGTTGCAAACGCCCAAGAAGAAATCAAGCTCTTCAAAAACTCGCCCGATGCCCGGCTCGAACTAATCGAAGGCGGCGAGCACTTTTTGAATTCCTCGAACCCAAACGAGGTCATGGATCATACGATTGCTTTTGTAGAGAAGTACGCCAAGTAGTGCATGCATCTCTCTTGACCCTTTTTGTTTGTTAAAAAAACACAACCCAAGAATACGTAAAGATCTGTTTATGCGCTTTGATACACAATAACGCCATATTTCCTTTTCCTTTTCCTTTTAACAAAAGAGAACATTCCCGCATCAGAACATGTGATGACTATCCCCAACAAAATACTCCGAAACTCACGCAACATCATCACGGAAAACTACGCTCGCTTGCAGAATCGGCTTGCGGTATCTATACTTCGCGTCCTTTTCTTACAGTAGGGGGTCAGCCTTATCGAGAGCTATAACTTATTCGCTTTAGATTAGTCTAAGCTGCCTGGCTCCTACTAATATCTGCAATACAACGTTCCTCTATCGCTAGAAAGCTTATAACTATATAGCTGGTGCGGATTAAATGTCCTCCTCGCTATAGATGGCGAGTCGAGGTACCTTGTGCATAAGTGGTCTGCTTGCAAACCGCTAATTACACTATTTGAAAACAGCTGCTATACAAAGATTTACTTCATTAATTAGTTAAAGGTTATCTTCTTTAGGTACATGCATTTGTGTTGTTATCTATGCCAATAAACAGTGTAACTAGGCGGCATTCTCAGCACGGCGAGCCTTGAGGGATTGCTATTAGACCAGCTTCTAACTAACCACTGGGACGCGTGCGTTTAGATGCTCGAGGGGCCATGGCAGCCTGGTCAGCTCTAATGGCCTTCTCGCCCAACTCAACGCAGCTGGCGTCAGCGTCCTCGGACAGCACCGTCAAGATCTGGAATGCGAGCAGCGGCGTGTTACCTGCAAACTCTCGACGTCGGGAGGACTCTTTATGACGCATCCTTTGATTTCATTAGCTCTTGCCTCTCCACTGATATAGGTACTGTTGTTATTCCGAGCTGAGAAGTTTCTAGTGCAGGAGATATTGCAGAACCTAGGCTTCCCTTATATGTAGGCACTAGCGTTAGCTCGGACATGATGTGGATCTAGTATGCTGGCAACAACATGCTGTGGGTACTATTAAAGTATCGATCGTCATGCTCGTGTGTGTGCGTGTGCGTGCCTACAGTCGGTATAGGTGCTGGGCCGGGAAGAGTGTGGACTTGCAGTGTTTACCTTGGACATATTCGTAAATGTTTGTAGCAACACGTCGTAAAGTCTGCTTTTTTTCCTATAGATTATTTCTTCATGCAGCATGAGAGTAGCTGGAGTAGATAAGCAAAGTTAGTCAGCTAAGCCAATCCTCACATGTCAGCCGCGTATGCGAGAGGCACATTTGCACCTCCAAACCACTGGAGAGAAAGCTGAGACGTTCGCGCTTATTGGCAGCGTTATGTGAAGGCCTAGGGTTGTTAATTCCTAGACGACAGGACGATAAGACTACAGAGCGATAAGCAGACAGAACGACACCAATAGAGAAGCATTCAGATATTCAGCTGCGAGCGGGGTGAAACAGGCTGGGGAAGTGTTGAACATCAGCGTGAATAGCCGCTGGGCCATAGAAGGTCTAGATAGTCAGCACGTCGTACCATATTACATAGACTCTCATAACCGTATAGCATGAGAGTACCAGCTCGAGGTTTTCAGCCTACAGCCAACGCTTACTCCTCTATCTACTTGTACAAGTAGATCTGACATGCTTGCCAGGATAGACCAATTAGCTTCGACCGGTCCGCTGCTGCAGTTAGTTTGAAGAAACCAGCTGTATGCAGTCATCGCATTGCACGTATGATATAGAATAGTAAATGCCTCAGCACCATATGCACCACTCTATTTATATCAATTGAACTTTTCAGCTGAGACTTGTATGATTAAGTCCGTTTGATTGGTGAGTGTCTTGTTCGGGGATCACGAAATAATTAGACTGTCTAAGGCTTCAAGGGTAGATATAAATGAGGGCTCCCTTGAGCGACCTTCAGAGTACCCTAAGCTCGTACACACACACAATTTATTTATTTACGCCCGGCGGCCGAGCCGAAAGGGCTGCTAACGCTAGTCTAGCTTTACACTTCCTATGCTCAATCTTGGTCTCCCTAGCCCATATGTCTTCTTTGGCCCACTTCTTTATATAGCTTATCGTC